>NC_066618.1:41641146-41941146 GCF_025201925.1 Gopherus flavomarginatus
ACTAGCACCTGCTTTGTGGCATGAAGACATATCAAATTGTCCTGGTACAAGTATTTAAAACTGTCTGATAACCAACTGTCCTAGTTGGCGGCATTGTAGTCAGTCTCTGCCTGCCTTATCATCCCAGAGGGGGCCCAAGCCATACTGTACATGGTGGGCCTAAGTCCCTCCTGACTGCTCCTATTTACATTTTCCCTAGGTCATTTCCTACAGATTAGAGCACCTCTGTTTGGGGTGTGGTAACTGGTTTAGAAGACTCCACTTGGTCTGTTAATGTTCTAATCAAAGCAGTCTCATTTAGGGCTTTCAGCTCCCAAAGAGGAGGATAGGGTATCCAGATCCCCGCTGCTACAGTAGCCTTAACAAAGCTGTAGTTACTCCTGTCACAACTTGGCTTCAGCCTTCCTTCTTGGTGCAACCTGCAGCTCCTTCCCCACTTTTCCTGGGATACAAGTGACCTTATAAATTATTTCTCCACCAAGAGCATGCCCTGTGCCTGTTGAGGGGTGGGACTTCCCTAGCCCAGCATTGCTCTATTCCTTAGCCTGGGTTCGGTGTGGGATCTGTAAACCCCAACACATTACTACAATTTGATTTGGATGGACAGTGCTTCCAGAAAGATCAGACCATAATCCAGTGTTTTATGTGCTAATTATGTTTCTTTTACTACAAACAAACATCTATTAACAGAAGATGTAAGCATCTCAGAGGCTGGAAGACTTCAATATTTGAGATGGAAAAGAACTTTTATGCACTTTATTTCTATAGAGTTTTTCAGCTATACATAACGCAATGAGTAACATAAAAGAAACACAGTGTTAACAGCAATACGTAGTTAGAAACAATGTTAACTTCATTATGAATGCAGACTAGTCAAAATAGGATAAATGAAAGAGTGCGAGACAATGGCAGGAATTAAAACTAATGGCGATAAAATAAAAAAGGACATATGATACTGTATGTTCCCAGCTGGAGTTATTATAATAAAACTATATAACAGTAAAACACTTATACTTCTCCGTTTAAATGCCTACCTTGTAGATCTCATTTTTCATTTGCTATGTAATTATAAATCAGATTATACTGTATATGCTGACTCATGGCTACTTCTTTACTATCAGTTTTTCAATGCTTAATATGGTATTGTAGTGAGGCGCCCTGGCTCCCAGCTGTGCCTGAGAGGGCCGAGCCTCTGCAGCCTCCAACGTGGGTGGAGCCACTGCCGCCTGTTCCTGCCCCCCGGAAGTCAAGGGGTGGGACAGGAAGTATAAAAGCACAGCCCCGGCGCTCACTTGGAGGCCAGCCGCCGAAAAGACCAGACGCGGGTGGCCGAGCTCCCGCCCGGCCTGAGCTTCCCTGTGCCCGGTATCCTGAGGAGGACTGGCCGAGCCTGCCCTGTGCCCGGTATCCTGAGGAGGACTGGCTGAGCCTGCCCCGTGCCCAGTATCCTGAGGAGCTGCCTGAGCTTCCCCATGCCCGGTATCCTGAGGAGGACTGGCTGAGCCTGCCCCGTGCCCAGTATCCTGAGGAGCTGCCTGAGCTTCCCCGTGCCCCGTATCCTGAGGAGGACTGGCCGAGCCTGCCCCGTGCCCGGTATCCTGAGGAGCTGCCTGAGCTTCCCTGTGCCCAGTATCCTGAGGAACCCATGGTCTGGGACCCACCGGAAGACGCCGGCGAGACACAGGTACCTAGAGAGGGTGTCGGAAGTGGCCCGGGGGTAGCTGACCCTGGTTTGGCTCCCGAAGAGCCTGAACCAATGTCAGTGTATTGCAGCCAGGATCCCCACTGACAGCAGCGAGTCTTGGCCGCTGCTAGGGCCCCGGGCTGGAACGCAGTGGAGTGGGAGGGCCTGCGTTCCCCCTGCCACCCGTCCAAAGGTGGAAGACTCCCCCTCTCGCTGGCCTGAGGAGGCCGTTCTCGTAGACTATTTGTTTGCTCAGCCCCTGCTGAAGGGCCTGAGCTTTGAACTGCTTATTGCCCTGCCCTGACCCAGGGTTTGGGCTTAGAGACTATTTGTTTGCCCAGTCCCTGCTGAGGGGCCTGAGCTCTCAGCTGCTTATTGCCCTGCCCTGACCCAGGGCCTGGGCTTAGAGACTATTTGTTTGCTCAGTCCCTGCTGAAGGGCCTGAGCTCTGAACTGCTTATTGCCCCGCCCTGACCCCGGGCCTGGGCTTATCGACTATTTGTTTGTTTAACCCCTGCTTAAGGGTCGGAACCCGGAACTCTTTGCCGCGTGTAGTGAGGCGCCCTGGCTCCCAGCTGCACCTGAGAGGGTCGAGCCCCAACACTGGACAGTTACAGGTATCATTTACTTTCTTAACCATGTCCAGATGTCCATTCACAATATACATTAGTGTGCAATCGGACTACTAAAAACATTGCAAACCATGATTCCTCATTAACCTCCATGAAGGCCTTATGTACACATTGAACAAGTATGGTGACAAAAATAAATCCTGTAGCACCCAACGTGAGAGTGGCATTTGGGCTGATGAACAATTTTCAAGACAACTCTCTGATAAGAAGTAATGTAGCCACTCCAAGGGTAGCCCCATGAACCCCTGCACGCAGCTGCAGAACTGTCAACACCTTATGATCAACAGTATTGAAGGCAACTGGCAGAACTAATATCAGCATAAGCACCTGATCACTGACCATCACTAGCCGGAGAACATTGATCAGTGTAACAACTGTGGTTTTTGTTCAAATCCAGGACCATAACTAGATTTACAAGGATCAAGGAGATCCGAGGCATACAGACATTTTCTCAGTCACCTTACTCAAGCAGGGAAGGCTGGAAGCTGCTAAATGACTGGTAAAATTGCCAAAGTCAAGCAAGGATTTAATAACTGAAAAGTATATGTAGATTTTCTTTAAATCTGGTGGCATACTTTCCTTAATAGAAAGGCTCACAATCCCCATCAATATTGGATACAGTGCTTCCTTCTGGGCCTTCACTAGCCAGGAAGTCTAACACACACCTTGAAGTCTGAAGTTTTCCCAACACTTCCAGTATCCCGGTGAGCAACACTAATTGGAACTCAACCAGAGAAGGCCTTGCACTTGCACTCAAAATACTGCTCTACCAAAAAGGTGGATATATCAGCCCAATTATGAACAATTTGCTTTTCAGACTATCTAGAAATGTGTCTTAATGGGAGTGACTGGAACCAGCAACCAGACAGAGATCTGTTTGGTTAAACAGCCTATGCACAACTCAAACCAAATTTGCTGACCAGGATTTTACAGAGTCCATATCAGAGACAAAAAAAATCACTTCTTTTCCTCTTGTATAGCAATGATGTGTGATTTCAGAAAGACTTCACAATGCAATCAGATTCACCTGAAGACACTGTGATCTAGTAGGTCTTCCCTCACATGTCATTTCTGGTGGTTTATCCGATACCTTTGGTGGCCTCTGAGGACAAGGTCACTGTAGAGGATGCCTAGGGTCAATCCATTGACATTAGAGACTAAAAGACATATACAGTCCATCAGCAGAACAGTGCATCAAGGGATAAAAGTATTCTTCAGATTTCATTTATTGACAAATATTTATGAATTTAAATATTGACAGTAAAATAAAATTACCATCCACATTTCTGTACATTCCTGTCCAAAAACCTTGTGTTTTGCTTTCCTGTATCCTGTGTGTCAGAAAGTTGGATTCAGCCAAATCTTCTACTGAAACCAAAGTAGCATCTGGAAAGCATTAACAAAAAAATAACCATAATCAAAGAGAGTAACCAATATAATGACCTGCTTCTTCACAACTATAATAGCAGTCAATTTTATCTTAGAGACTTTTACACAAAGCCTTCTGATTGGCTGCCTCCTCCATTCCTCTGCCTCCGGGGGAAGAGCAGCTAATCATGGCAATTGAATGTGCTGAGTCACAACTAGGTTTCTCAACACAGCAACAGCTAATGCTCCTTGCTCCTGGAGTCTACAGCCTTGAGCATCCATGATCAAGTCGTGGGTGTCTGGCCTGATGGCTGAAACAACAGTCTGGGTCTGGCCTACAGGTAGAGCTGAATGCATCTGGGGCACAGTCCTGGAGCAAAGCCACAGGTCAGAGCTGGGAGTCAGAAGCTAAAGCCTGAGCCAAAGTTGTAGTTCGAAGGGGTAACCAAGAATTGGACACAAGAGTCTGAAGCCAAAGTTGAAGCTAGATAGTTAACTTGAGTCACTGTCAGAAGTCAAAGACAAAACGTTAACTAGAGTCACAGTCAGGGGACAGAGTGCGGTGCTGGGGCATGCGAAAGCATAGCTGCAGGTCAAGAGCACATTGAGCAGCCAATGGACTGCTGCTGAACTTAAGTATTAGCTAGCTGACTCCTGCAGCCAATCAGGTCTGACAGCTTCCTTCAGGGCCAGCTGCACTCACTAGGTTACTAGGATACTGGCTCCACTACTGGATGGCCCCTGACACTGAGAGCCAGCTAGGTGGGGAGCATAGGCAGTTGAAGGGGAAGACTCCTCAGTTGTGAGAGAAAGGCAAAAATTGAACCAACTGTCCTAATTAAAGGGGAAAGGGGACTGTCCCCCTTGTGCAACTCTCTCTCCCTACTGTCCCTGCTTTGCTTTTGCATCTCAGCATGATCTTAAGGAAATATTAAAATCTGAAGATCTGGATTTCATGTTGAGGATCAGTTTATGGAGGGGATATTACGATGAGACTGCCTACAATGGCATGTAGCAGATGTGCAACCGCTAGCAGCAAATATCTCCAATGGCTGGTGATGGGAAACTAGCTGGGGAGGGCTCTGAGTTACTACAGAGAATTCTTTCCCAGGTGTCTGTATGCTGGGTCTTGCCCACATGCTCAGAGTATGCATGCCCATAGCTGTATTGGGGGTGGGAAATAATTTTTCCCTAGGTCAGATTGGCAGAGACCCTGGGGGGGTTTTCACTTTCCTCTGCTGCAGAGGTCAAGGGTCACTTGCAGGTTTTAACTAGTGTAAATGGTAGATTGTCTGTAACTTGAAGTCTTTAAACCATGATTTGAGGACTTCAGTAACTCAACCAGAGGTTAGGAATATTTTATAGGAGTTGGTGGATGAGGTTCTGTGGCCTGCAATGTGCAGCAGGTCAGACTAGCTGGTCCCTTCTGGCTTTAAAGTCTATGTTGGAAAGTATACTAATTCAACAGATTACTGGAATAATCTGGAGGGAAGACAGAGTGTACTGGTGAATCTGGCCCCATGTGTTTAGAAGTTGTCAAAGATTCCTAAAGCATAGGTTAAATGCTTTTTTATGTTAGGATCAAAATTTTACAGTATTTTGCAATGCGTGAAATCCAGACAATGAAAATGACTATAATGAGAAAGTCAAACATATCAGCCTAGTTTCATCTCCCCAGCAGAGTGAAAAGCAAAAACAAAACAAAAAGCATAAGTAGGAAGTATGCTTTGTTTTTAAAATAACTCATTTTAATAAATAGGTTTTTGGCGGTTAAGGAACTTTGTAAAATGAACACTGTGTCCTTAATTAAGTCTTTGTCTCAATAAAAGTCACTCACCTAATCGAATACATTCCAGGGAAGCTTGGGCCCAACTTTTCATGGCTGATGATTCAATGTAGTAGCAGTGACCATGGAAAGGAATCCAAGATCTGAGTTCTTTTGATTCAGGGCAATTTCCAGGCAGCTGTGGAGGATCAGGAGGGGCCACAACTGTGAAAAAAATCATGTGGTTTGAAATCAGTACTTTTTTATGAATAACCCAAAAAATTAGTCTTTAAAATTACTCAGCACACATATACCATGTTATAAGTAGCTACTACTAACTTAGAATGATGCCAGGAAAATACTGCCCCACCCGCCCCCCCAGTCACAGCTAAATATTGATATCCATCTGGAATTTTCATTATCACTTTATATGAGACTACCTTCAGCTGGTGAAGTATTGGTGTTGCAACTGCAGGCTGTATTGTCGGTTGTACTCTTTATTTAGTCACATTAAGTTTAGACACTTATATGGGGCCCATCACTGGTTATCAGAAAGCCATATGCTAAATATAGCTCTTAATCATGTTTGCAACTCCTATTGACTTCGCTGGGCTCACCACTGTGAATTGCATATGCAGATTAAAGCAGGTTTACGGCCTGATGCATTAACTCAAAAGCTACTGTAAAGCAATGCCATTTATTCTATAACCCACATCAGGAAGAGAATATATTGTGTAGCCTAAAGAGTGCTGTGAGGGAAAAGTACATGCCCTTAAAACTTTTTAAAGGTGTCATCACACAGGATTCCTACGCCTGAGTCTTGTCTCCCTGCTGTGATGCTGGCCTGAAGTGTACCGGTTCTTAAAATTATAACCCCGAAAGGTGGGAATGAACCTCTCCCAAGTGTTCCATTCCAACTGCTGCCAGGACACCTCCCCCTAGAGCTTTCATAATTAGTTACTGGATGATGTTACTAGTCATTAGTTACTAGTCATGATGAGAGCCCAGTGCCAATTTAACTTATTCACAACCACCAGTGCGACCCACGAAAATTGCATATAACGAGGAAAATATCTCAAGGCTGGAAAGGAATGGAGGGCCAAATCTTCAGCTGGAGTAAATAAGAATAACACCTCTGAAGTCAATGGAGTTATTCCCATTTACACCAACTGAGGCTTTAAAGTGCCAAAGCCTTCAAAGTCATGTACCACCTCATTAGTAGAATCCCAGACTCTGAAGGCAGGTAGGTGGAATTCTTGAAGCACCTTCCTCTGAGGTTGTTGGGGACAGCCACTGCTAGAGATAGGATACTAAACTAGTTAGACCTCTGGCATGATCCAGTACAATAAGTCTTGTGTTCTTTAAATTGTTAAGTTCAATTGCTTACCATCTGACTGTTTACAGACGGAGAAGTAGCTTTCATTACAAGATGCTGTCTTCCAGGTTCCATCAAGGTCTAGATAGACACAGGCTATTTTCTCTTTTGGTTCTCCTGTTGCCCATTTAGTATATTGGAGTATCCAGTTATCAACCCATTTATAATGGCCATCTGTCTAAAACCAGCATAAATTAAGATAATATAAATGGCAATACAAAGGTACCAATATGTAGTTTTAATTGCACTGGCATTTGTTATTTCAGCTTTTCATCAGAAACACTCTATTTGTCATTTTCTAATACCTCACATATCAAAATAGTGAATAAATGCCTGACACTTGAGTCGTGAGGAGAGTAATACTTGATTATTTTTTTTAAAGCTAACAGTATTTATAGGGCATTGCACAGTCCAACACATGAACTGAGTTGAACAAATAGCAGAATCTCTTCCTTGAGGAGTTTTCAATGTGCAGGAACAAGAAGGCACAATGCAGTATGTGACAAAATAATATAATAGGCTGGAGCTCTGGTTCTGGACATTTACATGGACAGATGATTTTTCTGGGGATTTATAAAGCACAAACTAAAACTTAATTGGGCAGCTCTTCCAAACATAACTTATTCTAAGCATAGTTTATTTTATTGCTTATTTACATTTGGTATTATCTTCTTAAATTATTCACTATTATTTTGCTTGTTGAAGTAATGGTATCCTCTAAAGCATGGTTTGAACTTTAGGTAAGTAAATGTGGGATCACTTTCCAGACAGTTATCAAGAGAAGCGATTATTGACAAGCCAACCTGCCTAATCATCATTTCTTTAGATTACGATTTTAAGTAATTTTGAGGGTAAAAATTATTTGGCACTCAACGCCCTGTCTCCATGGTTCCTGATTTTAACACCGACTCCTTCCACAGTTTTTATAGCTCTCCATCTACTATTTCCCGTTAGGACTTTTTCTATGGATCCTCCTATCCATCCCATGTGCTTTACGTGGTCTTTGAGGAACTCTTACAGGAGTGCTAGAAGTCCATGCATGCTTCTGGTGAATTGAGACTATAGCTCTTACAGCAGCATTACAATGAAAGCAACCAATATTTATATATAAAACATGAGAGCTTATTTTTGTTTGTGATAGAACAATAATATTCAACACTTACCACATTGCTGTTAAGACCAATCCATACACGCTCTCCATACTTTAACATCTGTAACCATAGGAATGAATGGCTGCGGATATCTAAAATACTAGCAAGATCTGAAGATCTGTCCTTGCAATTTTTTCTTGCCTCTTCCCATGTCATTTTTGAATGGATGACTGAATAGCTACTGTCACCATACCGGATAAAGCCAGAGGCTGGAATTGTTGTTGGGGAATGAAGTAATTTAGGGTCTGTAATAATTTTAAATAAATAAATAAATAAATGCATACATAAATAACAACCAAAAATCAGGTGCATGGATTTACATTGCAGTAATAATGTTTAATATCCACATTGTTGCACAAATTAAGTGGTGTAGCACTAACAATAAGTGAAAATTCTTCAGTTAAAATTAAGGAAAAATTATGAATAGTTTGTGAATACAGAAAATATAGGCCTGGTCCACGCTAGAAAGTTAGATCGAGCCAGCTGTAGAATCTGCTATGGCATCAGTTTCAATGTATTCAGTTCTATCATCATTCATTTTTTGGTATAACCCTTATTTTCTGTAGAACAAATTTAAAAAATTAAAATAATAATTTCTCCCCAATATTCAGAAAGTATTGTGGGAAGCTTGCACTTTTAAGGTGCAACTTTGCATTAGGGTGGATGCAGAACTGCACCACTTGAGAAGAAGGAATTTTGGAGGCCTTAGAGGGTCAGAATGCCTTCCAATAGGTGATACGTTCTATGTGGAAACCCAGAATTTAATCCACAAGCAAAACTAAAAAGCCATCATGAGTTTTCAATGATTTTTTAAATTTAGAAAGCTGGTGAAATAGAACTCACTTAAATTCATTTGGCATATATAGCTTTTGTCATTTTCACAATCTTCATCTTTCCATTTCCCTTCTTCCTTTATCATAACGACACAGTCTTTCTAAGGGGGGGGGGGAAAGGAGAACACAAATTCAGAAGAAAAAGTAACCATCAGGAGACAAGTTCTCCTCCTCCTCCCGCAGGTTTTGTAGACCTGCATATTACAAGTGTTTCAGTCCTCCAACATTTGAAGTCTCAGTACTGTAATGTCAGTATTCATATAGCTCCCAAAGATCTATTTTTGGTTGGAATCAAGCTTACACAAACTCCTCCTGGGTGAGGGATAGCTCAGTGGTTTGAGCATTGGCCTGCTAAACTCAAGAGTTGTGAGTTCAATCCTTGAGGGGGCCATTTAGGGAACTGGGGTAAAGATCTGTCTCGGGATTAGTCCTGCTTTGAGCAGGGTGTTGGCTTAGATGACCTCCTGCGGTCCCTTCCACCCCTGATATTCTATGATTCATAATCCCAAACAATGTTCTGGAGCATGGAAGCTGCTGTTGCTCTGGATTATTTTAGAAGCAATGTTGGCTCCTCACCACTATGTGACACTGTGATAAATGTTTGAGAGGACAGATGCTGGCAGTTCATTTATCCTTGTTTACTTCAGCTGTTCTTCTCCACTGCTAATGGAAGGGTATCAATGGGAGCTTGGTAGCATGAAGTCGGACTGAAGATACTACTAAATTTCATCAGAATGTTCAGAATTCATCAAATATCTTCTTTCTAAGACTGCCTCACCCCTTTTCTAGCTATTGTGGAGGAAAGAGAATGGCCATGGCCTCATTTCCTCTTCACAACTTCTGGGCTGTCTAGTACCAATAGCTGCAGACAGCGAATACTTACAAATAAAAACATTAATATGAGGAGTTCACAGATGCTTTACTCACCTGAAAAGGGGCTAAATTTGTAACAAATATTATTTGTAAAGCATAATTCTTATCAGCTGTAATAGACTTTAAGGTCAGAAGGGATCATTATGATCATCTAGTCTGACCTCCTGCACAATGCAGGCCACAGAATCTCACCCGCCCACTCCTGTAACAGGAAAGACTCCTGTAAGGATCAGGGTGATGGACTAGAATATCTATTGTAAGTCTAGCTAGGTCCAACTTTTGATTGTAAAGAAAATCATTAAAATGGATTTTCAGGAAAGAGGAAAAGACTGTTTGAAACTTATTTTAGTAAAATTACATACTAAAAGCATTAGTCTGTACGTGTGTTAGATGGGTACATCTGCACTTGAAGTTTTAAAAAAATCACTTATTGTGCACTCAGGCTGTGTAGCTATTATCATATTGCAGACACAGCATGCAGCCTTGCCAATAATTAAGTTTGACTGATACTTCTTGTTACAAGACCCTATTTTCAGTTGCTTTATGCCTTTGCCAGAATTTAACCATTCAGGATGAAATTTTCCATCAGGCTGAATTTTTCTGGGAAGTTTCAGCCATGAACAGATTAGCTGTTTCTGAGACTGATGTTAGATGTTAAAATAAAATCTGGTGGCCTTTATTTTGAGGAGTTCTAATGCCTCAATGCTTTGGAGCAGGGATTTGAAATTTGACTAGGGAAAAGCCTTTGTGCTAAGGATGTGCTTTTTGTCATCCAGTTCAAAAACTAGCCCTGTGGGAAAAATAGCACTTAATTATGTAATTAAAAACTGCAGCATAATGCACATTCACAAGACGGCTCAATTATGGTTGCCCAGCCATTCATGGCTGTTTAATGATGATTGATTTACCTCCTGATAGTCCTCATCACCACCACCACCATAATAAAAATAAGAGTATGTGCGTCTGTACGTAGGTGCACCGTTGGCCCAGTTTTTATAGGAGACACCACTTCCATCCGTCCAAAGAAATGATAGGTCACTATTAATATCATTCAATCCAATCCATGGATCAGTCATGACTTCTCTTAAATGGTAGAAGAGGAAAGCTGAAAGGAAGCAAACATTTTAAACGAAGGGAACCTCAAAAATGATTTTCTCCAGACAGAAAAAATTAACACAACTGAGGTCACGGTAAAAACATTTTTCTGCAAAATCCCACCTGCTTGAAAATAAGGGCAGGTGAAAAAGACACCCCTCTGAGTGACGCAAGTTACAGCAACTAAAGCACTGTCCATGCCTGTATTATGTTGGCGGGAGATGCTTTCCCACTGACATAGCTTCCACCTCTCATGAAGGAGGAGTAATTATGCTGGCTCTCCTATCAGCATAGAGCATCTTCACCAGATACTCTACCGTGGTGCAGCTGCATCGGTGCAGCTGTGACAATACAGCACTTCTAGCGTACACCTACCCTAAATGTCACATTTTATGGCTTAAATATAGCGTTTGGTGGTGAAATTGTAAGGAATATAAGCTATTCAAACATTAACTTATAGGAAAAAGGCATTTTAATTTTAAAAACCAATGCGAAAAGGAAGGTTTTGAGTATGCTGAAATATGCCTCCCCAAAATTTTCTCTCCATTCATATTGCCAATGTAAAAGTGGAAGGAATAAATGCCTTTTTAGTTTTGTTTTGTTTGAGGTTGTTTTGTTTTGTTTGTTTGTTTTGTTTATTTTGTTTTTTGTTTGAGGTTGTTGTGACCTTTTATGAATAATGCAGCATTATTAGAAGAGCTGGTCAAATAATTCATTTTGAATAATTTTCATAATGAATGTATACTTTTTTTTAAACAGTTAACAGTATCTTTCACAAACCTATCTCAATTTCTACATAATTTGTTACTATTCGTCAAATATTTTCAGACTGCCGCCCCTTTTTGACGTGAGCAGCTAGTCAAATTTTGGGGCCCTTGGGAGGTTCCAGTTGGAAGTAGAAATTGATGGAGTCTAATATTCTCTTTGATGCATTTTTTTTTAAAGGAACGTACAAAGTCCTGCTTCTCCAAACACAGGAGGAACCAGGAACAAAAGGAGCAGTTTCTTAGTTTACAGGCCCAAGCCTCTTTAGCCAACAGATCCATACACTCTCTCTCTCTCTCTCTCTCTCTCTCGCTTTTCCCGGGTCACACTGGGCTCACAGCGTAGGTGCCAACTTCTCCTGGCACTGGTGGGTGCTCAACCCCTACCACCCCTAATTCCACCCCAGCTCCACCCCTGCCTTGCCCCTTCCAGCCCCGCCCTGCCCCCATTCCAACCCCTTCCCCAAAGTCCCTGCCCCAATTCTGCCCCCTCCCTGCACCAATTGGACTCCTTCCCCAAATCCCTTCCCCGGCCCTTCCTCTTCCCCAGAGTGAGCCATGTTCCCGCTCCTCCACCTCCCTCTTCGAGCTTGGCAAGCACTGGGAGGAGAAGCGGGGACGTGGCATGCTCATGGGAGGAGGTGAAGGCAGAGGCAAGGTGAGCTGGGGTGGGGACCTTGGCTGCCGGTGGGTGCAGAGCACCCACCAATTTTTCCCCATGGGTGCTCCAGCTCGAAGCACCCACAGAGTCAGCACCTATGGCTCACAGGACCCTGCTTGGCTTTCTTTCTTTTTGCCTCTGCCACTCTCTGTTTTTGTCTGTTTTCAATTTGCGTATGTGTTCTCTGTCTCTGACACACACTCTCCCACCCTGGTCACAATACCCATTAGAACCCCCACCCTCATGGTACTAATTTCTGGGCAGACTATTATATCTTGTTTTAAGTGTGCCCTCTTACCTTTCTCGTACAACTTTCTTAAATGATAGTTTGTACGAGATTTTAACCCAACCCATAACAAGGTTTCACCCAGCTCACAACAATACTATGGTCTCTGTATGAACTATTAACTTCAAGTGATCATTACTCTTGGTCTGTGATTGGTCACTTTTATTCCCTGACTGAACAACATGAAACTTTTTGGGCAGCAGAATACTGAACAATGAATAGTGACCCACAAACTTTCTGGTGTGGATATTTGGAAGAACAATATTTTGTTGTTAGTGAATATTTTCACACAACCTGGCAGCTATCTAAATATTCATGAATAGCAGTGAATTTAACTTTGGGGAACAGATTTCAGAGAGTAAAAAACTGTGAATCAGCTTTTTCACTAACAGAATGCGGCAGAAGGCAGAGTAATGGAAATCAGGAGGACAATGGGGGAAGCTGACTCAGGCTGTGCACTGAAGGCAGAGATCGTATGGAAAAAATAGTATGTGTATGTAAAGCCAACAAGACCCCGGTCATTGGTGGACAGGATCAAACCTGGGACCTCTGGAGTTTAGTGCATGAGCCTCTGCTGCATGGGTTAAAAGCCAACTGGCTGTTAACTAAAGGTTGTAGAGCAGACTTGTTTTCTCTCCCTCTTTAAGTGGTCTTGGTACCACTAGATGGGACAGAACACCCACCCTACGGGTTTGTGGGTTACATGTATACATAATTAAAGGCTGTATCATAATGCAGGCACACAAGGAGGCCAAATTAAGATTGCTAGATTCCAAGGCCAGCAAGGACCATTGTGATCATCTAGTCTGACTTCAGGCAACCTTAATTTTGACATTTCCTAACTTCTGAGTGCCTAATGTAGTTTTTTGTATGTAATAATGAATATAAACTCTCATACTTCAGGGTAAAAACCAGCCAATAACTGATGGGATTAGCAAGTAATTTCCTGAGGGAGCGGATTATTCCATAACTGTACACTATGAGGTTTGTGGCACTTTCCTCTGAAGCTTCTGTCACTGGGGTAGTCTCAGAAACAGGACACAGGATTAGATGGACTGCTGGTCTAATCTGGTATGGCAGTTTCTATGTTTCTATGATCCAAAGGCCCATTTTTTATCAAACTAAATTTTTTGTTACATTTATACAATGGGCAAACAGAGTAGAATGTATAACTGCAGTTTTACATTTTTTGCCTTCATTTATAATTGTTTTATGGGAACTGGTTGATGTTTCATTTAGTACCAAAGGGTTCACACATTATACCTTGGACTTCTTTATTTGGTATGGAAGCCAGGTTTCCTCCTAAATTTATACAAGCCATTCGTGCAGCATGCCACGTCAATGTCTCATTTTCACTTGAGCCAAATATTTTGAAACACTGAAAAAGAAAAAAAAACTCAACTGGACATTTCATTCAATGCTGCACACCAAATGGAAGCTGTTATATGTGAATAATCCTAATTACTCATGTGCTATTCTTCTTCCCACAGAAAGAAAGCAAGGATGGGAAGGCTAGCAAAGCTTTAGGATGTGTAATTTAAACTTTGCTAAACCTGAGCTGAAAAGCATTGTGAATTCAAGCAACTTAGAGGTTTATTGTTAAAGTTTATCTTATCCCTCAATGACAGGGAGAACATGCAGATTTTTTAAAAAGTGCTTCTCACAGGAAAATGATTTCTTTCCATCTAGTATATGAAAACAATGCAATAAAATAAAACAAACATAATATTGATTATTTTTCCACATGCAAAGCCTAAATCTGGTGAGTTCTAGGGTAACTGAAACCAACCTCAGTCAGTTTCTGCAGCTCTTAAGAACCTTCTTCTGTTGCATCATAGTTCTATTCTAGTATTTTATAAAATTTAAATTAAATTTCTTCTGAAGCTAAAACAGTATGAATACTAAATGCTAGAAGTTCCATTATCAATGTGCTTTTATTTTAGCAGTCAGATGAGAAAAAAAGTACCAGTGGAGGTTTTATTTTGTAGTCATAAACTGGTATTTACTAGGCAAACTCAATTAACAGGAAAGTACTGGAGGCATTCCCTGATTGTTGTAGATAGACAGTAATTTCCTATAGTCCTCTACAGAGTGTACTTCTCCTGACATGACTAGTCTTCTCATATTCACCTTGTATGGCCAATCAGATCAGGAGCAGCTTTTATGTGGGCTATGCAAGACATGTACGTGTACATACTTCTGCCGCTCACACTGTATCATGCGTAAGACAGGAGCCCAATTTAGTCCAAAGTGATCATGATGATGATAGACGTGCTGTGTTGTTAGAGCTTGCTGTGTTTTTCAAGTTACAGAAATGTAGAGGCTTTTTGTGAGAAGATACTCGGGGTTCAAATAGAGGATTGGAAGAGAGAGCTGATGTGAAATAGGGGAATGAGTAAAGACAGAAGTAAATTGAAGGAGAGGAAAATAGAAAGGGAACAGGAATAAGGAGAATGGGGAGAGGAATAGGAGAAGGAAAATGGAGAAGTGAAGGGTTACAGTGGGTGAGATGAAGTGGGACCAACAACCACAATACTTAGATAACCATGTTTAAGTTCAGCACAACACATCCTAGTGGACACTTAACCATCGCAGTTTAAAGGATGTTAGGCTGGTGGGTTTAGTCGCAGCCTTTAGTTCTTCTAGGTAGCCTTTGATTCTAGCCAGAATCATTAGTCTGGGATTCAGACTATTGATTAGTAAATCTCTTATCATTTAGCGATGCTGGTTTGAAGCAGGTTTTTTACGGTGATGGTAGGTGCATGGTTGGATCACATAATACAGATATATTGGTAGTTTTATTCATTGTCAGAGCTGTATTATTGATTTTGAGAAAAAAATTAGTTGTATAGCATTATGAGGATGAGACTAAATACAGTAGTCTTGTTGCAAAGAATTTTGGTCTCCAAATGCATCAGTTACATGAAATATTTAGTAACTCTCTTGAATAATTTGAAAGTGAATTTGTGGTGGTGGCGGGAGGCGGGGAGGGAAGAAGGATACCAAACTTGTATCTATCCTATTCTCTGTTTAGAATGCAGTCATATGCAATGTCCATATTACATTCTCTGGCACCATGGTAGAAACAAAAGCTCATACTTTGGAGCAAGGGGTGAATTTCACAACAAATTCTGTGGCTGTGGAATACAAATGACCCTAGCTTTATCTGCCACCTATCTGTCAGGTAATAAGCTATCAAAAAACACTGAAAGATGAGATAGTGCCTACTGTTGCAACTATAGAGTAATTTAAAATCAAACACTTTGATCACAGCTTGATCTTTTTGCCCCTTTCACATTTCATTCTCCTACCTCTACCACTATCAGTGAAAGTGAAATTGGGGAAAAGGGAAAAATGGGTGGTAAATGTTCGGTATACATGATGCTCTACAATGACAAATTGCAATGACATGATGCTCTTTTTCCTGTATTTTTTCTTGGGGGGAGTGGGGGAAGAAAGGCATGCATTTCTTGGTGTACAGTATAGACAGACTTTTAGTTTTATTATTTACTAATAAATTCTTCCCACAGTGCTTATGTGATATCCTTATTGTTAGAGAATTTACAGCTATAGAAATATAACTTCTTATTGGTTATGGTCATACAGCTGCATACTCTGATCTGAAATGTTTCTCATGCTGCCACTAGTGATTCTTTCTAGTGATCATTCATGCTCCTGAACTGCCTGAAATTTCACAGTTAGATTTGGTCACCTAGCACTTTCAGAATACAAGACCAGTACAGTGTTTGTAAAGTAGCAGTAGCGACTGCATTTGAGTGGAAAGAAAACAGAACATAAGAACATTAAAACAGCTATAGTGAGTCAGACCAAAGGTCCATCTAGCCCAGTATCCTGTCTTCCAACAGTGGCCAATGCCAGGTGCCCCAGAGGGAATGAACAAAACAGGTAATAATCAAGCGATCCATCCCTGTCACCCAGACAAACAGAGGCTAAGGATACCATCCCAGGAATCTGTGTAAATCACCTGGTACATCAAAGATAAATTTCAAGCCAATGCCATACATAACCCAATATCGAAACCCTAGCATTTTTACTCTTTCATTCTGAATCCAAGCATTTGGGAAACTTTATGAAGATTACATATTTATTGTTCAAAGTGTTCTTTCTAATTTATCCTGGCTGAGAGGACTGTTTTATATTGTCTTTTAAGGTTGACCACTGATAACTTCAGTCCCTAAAATGGGACATAAATTACAGGGCGGAGGGAAAGAAAGTGTAAGTTATATCTGCAAAGACCTGCAAAGTGTACTTCTGTCTTAAGTAATTCAACCTACAGACTCAATGCTTTGGAGGTTTAAAATGGTAAAATATCTCCCAAATGGCCCAGCCTGCCAAACAGCATGCTGACTTGGATAATCACTGTCCAACGTATTATTCTAACCATAAAAATATGTCCTTTGTTCACCTACTCTGCCACATAACAAATATCTTCAGTAAATTGTAACATACCTTATTGTTAAACAAAAGCCAAGTTTCTGGACAGCCTCCTAGAGGTGCAGGAGCAAATGTTGAGTTAATGGTACTGTTGTGCCTTTCACAGATAAAACCACTTGGATAGCCACAATTTATATCATTCCACAAACCTGAAAAAAATTAACTATAGTAAGTAAATGAATGTATAATATTAATAAATGGAATGATAATCGGACACTTCCTATTTTGTTTAAAAATAGCATTTATATTCTGTAAGAGTAGAATATACACATCTTAAAAACGATTTGTCAGCTAAGCTGCTTGGAAAATGTACAAATCTATGTATTGTTCACAAAAAAATAGGTATTTATTGACAGGACCTGTTCCGTACAGTTAGTTACTTGACCAGTACCTCGTGACAGGGCAATTAAAAATGAACAAGAAATGGAGATTAAAAAAAGGGGAAAAAAAAAGGAAGTGGCTCAAAAGAACAAACTGTTTATATCAATTACTCTTAATTTTGCTTTCCTTCACATGGAGCCTGAATAGGAGAATTTCCAGGGATACAGGCTGAGAAGTAATAGCTGGATGTTTGGCAGAAGAATTTTCTGTGGCACAAACAGATTGAAATAGATTTTTTTTTTAAAGAAAGAAAATATACATGAGAGATGGAACTTTTAGCATCTCCTTTAGGAGATGGTTTAGCATTTTAACCAACTGCTTTGAAATATTTAAGTCTTTCGGGAGCCAAAGATTCAAGGCAAGTCAGGGTTTTCTAGTCTCTTCATTCTACATTGAGTGCTGTGGGGTTTCAGACAGCATCTAAAAACAGAGGGCCTGATTCTCATCTCACTTAAGCTGGGTTACACTGATGTAACTGAGAGGAAAATTTAGTTCTGAAACTTTCTTTGTTCTGTGTGAATGTTATAGAGAATTTATAAGATAAGGGGGTTTTCCTTATATGTAAACGTATGCTCCTCCCTTCTGCACATACTGGATGGTTTTTACCTTCAATCCCACAGACTCCTGCATTTCGTGATGACTTCTTGTATATCATTTGTAAAGTGCTTAGGAATGAAAGGTGCAGTATGGCAGCTTTTCAATAGGCCCATCCCACTTATCCAGCACCAGCCTCTCTCTGGAGAAGTGGTGACAAGCCCTTTAAAAGACTAGATCCAACAGACTACATGATGTGGCAGCAAGCTAGAAACAACACAGAAAGAGAAATCTTAGTTCTGTACACACAAAAAATAAAATCTAAAAACCTAGTCCTGTCACTTACCAAAAGTTGATACCATGATCACACAATTTTCATCATTATTTGCAAAATTGGGTTCATTGGGAGCCCAGGCTACATAATTCACTGGGGTTCCATCCATCCAGCTAAAAGAAAAAGGATGTAACAGTAATCATTAATCAGATCACTTTTAGAAAGACACATCAACACATTACCAAAAATCATTTGGCAAGAATCCAAAAAGGTATATTCATAATTTCTATGTACAGTTTTAGGTGCATGATGTCCATTAGCAAAAATGGGAGTTACATGGTTAAAATCATGACCATCAGGTCAGAAATTTTTATTTCTTTACTTTGATTATTCCTTTGTTGAGATAAATTATGTAAAACAAATATTACAGATTGGGAAATAACAAAAAAAATGAAAAATAATTTTCCATTATTTGATAGAAGTCATTAAATAAATTTGGAAACAGTGTTCAACCAGTTCTAATACAAATAATGAATATCAAATATGGCAATTGCTTAAACAGATATGACATATTTTTATAAATCTATTCTGTTCTCCCAGCTGTGAATTGCTATTGATTTCACATAAGCAAAAATGAGATGAGCTACTTATCTATAATTGTTAGTCTCAGAAGATAAATATTTTAATAGGTTACCACTCTTCAGTCTTTGCTCCTGCATAGTGACTTGTAGAAACTCTCTCAGTTTACACTCTCCTATTGCAGTCCCTAAGGTGCACCAACTTAAGGTGCTCCACACTCATTCCCTGTTTTAGTGGGAGGTGAACTACTCCCAAAATAAGTCCACTTAAATTAGAAAAATCAACATTTTATTCTGAATAATTTTCTAAGTGATAAATCAGTCATCAGCACCTGAAAATCATCCCTTCTATGTAAAATTGTGCCAAACAAAAGGTTGGGCATGGGGAAAAGTCTCTCTATATATACACAGCAGGAGAAGAGTACATGAAACCCTCAGGGCTTCAAAGATTCTGGTTGCACTGGATTCCAGACAGACATGGAAGTCAGTTGAACGGCAAATATAGTGCCCATCTATAAAAAGGGAAATAAGGACAACCCGGGAAATTACAGACCAGTCAGCTTAACTTCTGTACCTGAAAAGATAATGGAGCAAATAATTAAGAAATTAATTTGCAAAAGCCTAGAAGATAATGAGGTGATAAGTAACAGTCAGTATGGATTTGTCAAGAACAAATCACATCAAACCAACCTGATAGCTTTCTTTGACAAGGTAACAAGACTTGTGGATGGGGGGAAGCAGTAGATGTGGTATATTTTGACTTTAGTAGGGCTTTCTGTCTCACATGACCTTCTCAAACAAACTAGGGAAATACAACCTAGATGGAGCTACTATAAGGTGGGTGCATAACTGGTTGGAAAATTGTTCCCAGAGACTAGTTATCACTGGTTCACGGTCATGCTCGAAGGGCATAATGAGTGGGGTCCTGCAGGGATCGGTTCTGGGTCCGATTCTGTTCAATATCGTCATCAATGATTTAGAAAATGGCAGAGAGAGTACACTTTTAGTTTGCAGATGATACCAAGCTGGGAGGGGTTGTGAATGCTTTGGAGGATAGAATTAAAATTTGAAAGGATCTGGTCAAACTGGAGAAATGGTCTGAAGTAAATAAGATGAAATTCAATGAGGACAAATGCAAAGTACTGCACCTAGAAAGGAACAATCAGTTGCACACATACAAAATGGGAAATGACTGCCTAGGAAGGAGCACTGAGGAAAGGGATTTGGGGGTCATAGTGGACCACAAGCTAAATATGAGTCAACAGTGCAACACTTGCAAAAAACACCAAACATCATTCTGGGATGTATTAGCAGGAGTATTGTAAGCAAGACACAGAATTCATTCTTCCGTTCTACTCTGTGCTGATTAGGCCTCAATGGGAGTATTGTGTCCAGTTCTGGGTGCCACATTCAGGAAAGATGTGGACAAATTGGAGAAAGTCCAGAGAAGACGAACAAAAAATTATTAAAGATCTAGAAAACATGACCTATGAGGGAAGATTGAAAATATTGAATTTGTTTAGTGTGGAGAAGATAAGGCTGAGAGGGGACATGATAACAGTTTTCAAGTACATAAAAGGTTGTTACAAGGAGGAAGGAGAAAAACTGTTCTTAACCTCTGAGGATAGGACAAGAAGCAACAGGCTTAAATTGCAGCAACGGCGGTTTAGGTTAGACATTAGGAAAAATTTCCTAACTGTAAGGGTGGTTAAGCATTGGAATAAATTGCCTAGGGAGGATGTGGAAGGACCCCTTGCCGCCACAGACCCAAAGCGGAAGAAGCTCCGAGGGCCTGAGCCCTGCAAGAGTTTTCCAGGGTCCTAGGAGCGAGTGAAGGACCCAGCTCCAGGGGCCCCGAAAAACTCTCATGGGGGCCCCTGCAGGGCCCGGAGCCTGGGGCAAATTGCCCCACTAGCCCCCCCCTCTGGGCAGCCCTGAGAGATTGATGAGTCTGCTACAGCCTTAGCTAAGAGATCTGTGGATTTGAGCTCATGCAGTAGAGGCTCATACACTAAGGGCTTGTCTACACTGCCTGTCAGATCAGCAGGCAGTGATTGATCCAGCGGGGATTGATTTATCGTGTCTAATAGGGAACCTAGTATAGACGCGATAAATCGACCGCTGAGCACTCTCCCATCAACTCTGGTACTCCACCAGAATGAGGAGCATAAGCAGAGTCTATGGGAGAGCATCAGCTGTTGACTTACCGCAGTGAAGACACCGCGGTACGTAGATCTAAGTACATTGACTTCAGCTACGCTATTCATGTAGCTGAAGTTGTGTATCTTTGATGGATCCTGCGCGGTAGTGTAGACAAGCCCTAAGCTTCAGAGGTCCCAGGTTTGATCCTGCCTGCCAATGACCAGGGTCTATCAGTGATATACAGGATTCTGAACAGCTGGAGAGATGATAGCTATTCTAAGGGAGATATAGTCAGAAAGGAACTGATTACCATAGCACTTTCCACTTATTCAGCCACTTATGGCCACTCTTCTGCTAAGATTAGTCCACAACTGTAACTAAGAGTCATCATCAGCTCTTGAAAATGGTATCATTTATAGACTCTTCACTTTTGATGACCTAAATACATTTTTTTTTGCTACATGTTAGAAGCCTAGATGTTCATATTTACTTACCTAAACTTTTTATCAAGACTCACTGTTAAACCAATGAAATATGATCTGGTCTCATGGGGAGAGATACCCTAAAATAAAAAGATGCCATTTTAATTAAATAATTCCTTTATATGTTACAAAGAAGTCTCAGGCAAAACAAGCAGCCATTCTCTTTCAATTGATTAAGTGGGTACTGTACAGTCTGAAGAGAAGACAATAATTGAAATCAATGGGATTTAATCAGGAACTTAAAGGTAAGCATGTACTTAAATGCTGTTATAAATAGAGGTGGATTTAATCACATGCTTAAATATTTTCCTGAATCAAAGCCTAAAAATCTATAGTTAGGTATCTCAGTAAAAGTGGTCTGCTTTTCAGAGGTCTTGGGCACCCACAACTAATACTGAAGTCTGAGCTCATTAGGAACTGCAGACGGTCAGCATCACTTTTAATTAGGTCCCTAAATACTGCATAATTGTGTAACAACTTCCAATCCTCAACTTCCACATCTCTAAAACAGGAACAGTGATATTTATCCATTTACTCAGGGTGTTTTGAGACAGAAATTATGTTTATCCAGTATCATATTAGTGTAAATTACTACTAAGGCTAGTCACATACAAAGAACTCAGGAGCTCCAGGAATCCACAGCCTTATGCTTCTACCAGTAGGTGAGACTGGCTCAAGGGGCCCTTGATAGACAAGCAAACACACCTGGTTGACATTTTTCTCAAATGTGAACAATTTCACAAGTAACTAGGTATATTTTGGAGGATGTTTCATAAATTCAACAGCAGGCAAATTTCATCAAAACAAACAACCACACACACACAAAAATCACGGCTCCATTCCTCTCAATACAATGTCTCAATTTGTGTTTTCCAAAAGTTCAGAAACATAATATCAAAAGTATCTATTTCCCAGTATGCCACATTATTTATTTCTGAAATAAAAGTTTTTTCTTACAGTTTTCCATAGAAACTTTCTTTCACTTTCACTCTCAATTACAGCAAGATCTGCAAAATTCTTTTGGCAGAACTCTCGGGCTTTTTCCATTGGCACCTCATTTCTGCTGAAAAAATACTGTTTGTCTTCATATATAATCCATCCATCTTTAGTGGTTTGATATTCTGGAAAGTAAATAATGTATCCATAAATCTACATCTATACCACAAAACATTTATTCTACATTAGAAGTTTTACTAAGAGTTAATATCCCCCCTAAAAAAAAAGAAAAAAAAAAGCTTACCATACTTGCTAATTGGTTCTGATTTTAATGATACTCCTGCAGAACAAGAGAAAATCTGAATGTGTAATGTATGTCATACATATCTTTCAAGAAAAATTTATTTTACACAGTGATTTAATGCAAAGAAATGCAGTGTTAATTAAGATGTTTTAGACACTGTCACAATGTTAATGTTTTTCAATCAGAAAAATATCATGGTAGGTACATTCAATAGTTATGTTTAAATTCTATCAGCTGCAGCAGAAAATGGATCTAACACCCAGAGCAACCCATTCACCACAATCTAGATAAGTTTTTCATTAAATTTACTCCAGTGTCAAAGTGCCTGAATGTTGTTAAGATGAGAGGAAGTGTGAACGTATGGATCATCAGCCATTTATTTTGATTGATCAGTTCTGATGGAACAAGATACCCATGGCTTTTGGCCATTGCTTTTCTGAGGAGCACTTGATTTCTTACTCAAGAATGGAAGGGAGTTAAGAGCATTTACTGTCATGTGCCCATCCAGCAGTGATAGCAATAATGCTGATTCCTATGGGAATGTGTTTGTTCCACCAACAGTTACTTTAGGTGGAAACCAGGCAAGGCTACTGGATTTCCTGCCAACCCAGCTAGCTCCCAAAGCTGCCTGGCTTGCTGGGCTCCCTCTGCTAGCAGGCTACTGGGCTGTGTGGCTCCCAGGCTCCCTGCCCAGTACGTAGGCAGCTTTCCTGGATGGCTGGCTGCTTGGTTTGCTGGATCCTGGGCTGAATGCTTGCTGGGCTCCCCAGTCTGCCTGGAACCCCCAGCTAGCCGGTCCCTGGATGCCCTATTCCCCAGCTGGCTAGCTCCCAGGGCTGCCCACTTGGTGGACATGAGGGGTCCCTGATTCTCCTGGCCACCTGGCTCCTTGACCTCTGAGGCTTCCTTGTTTCCCAACTACCCAGCTCCTTGGGCTGCTTTACCTGTCTGGCAAACAGGTGGCTCTCTGGTTCCCTAAGCTGTCCAAGCATCCACCTGGCAGACTGGCCCACTCCCTAGTCTCCTCAGCTAAACAGCTTTCTGGCCAGACTTATCTAAAATGACCCAATGAGACGACTTCTAAAGATTCAGCACGTTGCCGATGGAGAAGAAATCTTCACATCAAACATTGGCAAAAAGATTATGAAGCCTGGAAAATCAAACACAAACCTGCTGCTCTGATCTGAGTGTGAACTGAAATCTGGCTAATTTTGCATGGCTTCAACTTTTGCATTAAAATTTTTGAAAAGTTCTAGTTTGA
Source organism: Gopherus flavomarginatus (assembly GCF_025201925.1). Classification (NCBI taxonomy): domain Eukaryota; kingdom Metazoa; phylum Chordata; order Testudines; family Testudinidae; genus Gopherus; species Gopherus flavomarginatus. Next base: position 41,664,981 of record NC_066618.1, read on the forward strand.
TAACAATTTAACTATGTGAAGCTTAACCCCCCCCCCCCCCCAAAAAAAAAACAAACCAACTTTGGTTACATTAGAGTAACACCTTTCCACCAAAAGAGGTTGTCTTTATACAACTGAGAGGAGAATTTGGCCTTCTGCATTTAAATTAATGAAGCCAATTTATTTTCCTCCCCTCACACCCTTTTGTAAAACACTACTCAAATATTGCATTTCAAAAATGTATAAGTGTGGATTTTTCAGGTAATGTCTATAAGTAAACAAGTCATAATTATTTATATATTGTACCAGAAAAAATAATTAAAAATTAAAAACTACTACAAAGTATTTCCAGATATTTTCATCAATGTTACTAGACACAGTTGTGTTACCAAACAAAAGAAACAAGCTTGATTTCAGTTAGAAAAGCACATAAGGTTCCAGAGATATTATCTCATCTGAATAGATTAGTCTGAACTCTCTGATCTAATCCACAATTGTTTTCAGTTGCTTCCAGTGCCATTCAGTACAAATATTCACACATAGAGGAAAGAGGATACTAATCTATGGTTATTTCTGAAATCTGTCCTTTGTTAGGGAGACTTATACAAGTATAAAAACAAATGTTTCACAGAACACACCATAATTATTAACAGTGTTAACTTTTATGGTATGAACCTATAAAGAACATTAACCAACTACACATTGAATTTGCTCTCTATAGGACATATACAAACTTACCAGTTATTTATATGCCTTATTTAAGCACATGTACATATGCATGTTCCACAGCATATTCCTAACTCTGAAAATCTGGCTTTATATATGTTGTGCTACTTAGCTTTCTTTTTGCATGTAACCTTAAGTAAAGTATAGTTTTCAAAATCTCACCTCTTTAATTTGTAATTAGTCCACCAAAGGGACTTTTTTTTTTAAAAAAAATCTGTTTAGTTTTCTTATTTATAGGGGAAGCAATCCTACCTTTTTTTATCTGACAAATCCAGTCATGCAGCATTTCGCAAGATGCATGCTCCCAATATAAGGCAAAACTGTATCCTCTGATCACTCCACAATCTTTGTCTCCTTCCCGATTTCTTGATCTTTCTCCCCAGTCTGTGTATCTTACCTATTGTAGAAAACAGCTTCTATTTTTGCCTTAAAGAGGGACAGTGTTTGTTTTCTGCATTATCATGCAAGAGTGATCTGGGCTTGTTTTACAGATTTAGTCCCTTATTCAATGGGACTGAGAAAGCAGGAGTGTAGTGGAAACAATGTGCTCAACACTTGTGAGGATGAGCATAGTTTCAGGCATAGCATAGTGAGCCACTGGTGGATTGAGACTATCTTCAGTGGGAGTAAGATGAAGCATTTCTTGCTGTGACGAGCTTTCACTCCTGTCTGAGGACACAATGTCAGGGTAGGGACAGACAAGTGCACTTGCTTCTCTGGCTGCGAGTTTCATCTAGCCTCACTTCTGGTGTTTCTGTATGTGCTGGATAAACTTCACTTGACTACCTGCAAGATAGAGCTGTCTCCCTCATGGCTATTAAACAGACAATGGTACAGAGTCTTCCCCTGCTTCTGTCCTTATACATTGCTGTACCGGCAGCCCAATGCTGCCTCCCTTGCAAACCCCAGCACAAGGAGCAATCTGGGGATGGAAGAGAACTCTTCACAGCACTGATACTGGGATTCTACAAGCTGCAGAACAGCCTGTAGGCAGCCAGGTAAGGCTGCTGTAAATTAGAGCACCCCACACCTGCATCTGGGGGGCACAGAGAGGGCTTAAAGCCATGTTTACCTGCCCTCCCCTTGGTTTGCACTTTCTGTGTTTTGCCTCCAAGAGTAGCAGCAGAGTGTCTGCCCAGATCCATAAGTGATGGGAATTGTTAAAATCTCCCTTTGTGAGGACAAGTTACCTGCATCTCCAAAACAAGCAGGGACTAGGCCCCTGCTCAGGCAATTGTCACTTGAAGTTAACAATCTCAGAAGCATTCACCCTGACTCACACCTTCCTTTGTTGGGATTGAGCATTGTGGTACAATGCTGAAGGTTCAGGGTTCAGTCCCTGCTGATGATATATAATCAGCTGATGCATAATGCGGCAAGGTTGTTAGAGTTGCACATAATAGAATTGTTTTTTTCCTTTGGAAATTAAACACACTCAAAGAATCTTAAAAGAAAGGTACAAGCATTGGAAAATGAGGAATGATTAAATATTCATGTTTTCCACAGGAACCCTTTCTCACTCAGGGCATAGGATGGAAAGGGGCACAAAGGTGAAGACTTATGGTTGTGTGGGCAACTGTGGTCTCTAGGGTGCCACAAGTACTCCTGTTCTTTTTGCAGATACAGACTAACATGGCTGCTACTCTGAAACCTGTGAATCTGGCGTTTCCTTACTTTCAAATGCTTGACCTTGCAACCTAAATCATTTCATTTTAACACCTTTTCTTGTATGTAACTCTTTATAAAGCCCTGAATCCTTTTGGACATGGCTATCTCAGAGACCTCACTCCTCAGTCTGCCCCACTGTAACACCCGCATTTCACTGCAGTTCTCTTGCTGCCTTTCTCTATGGGGGTTAGTGGAAGGGTGCTATTAGTGAAGGGCTCACAGCTCCGGAATTTGAGCCCTTTTGCAGGCAAACGAATCCTGTCTTTTAGGACATGATCCACTTATTTTTTTCTTGGTTTGGGTCTGTAACCAGTAGTAATATCTGTAATATCCTGGGAAGGCAGTGATGGGAGAGGGGGATGACTGCAAATTTTGTAATAAATGTCAGATAACATGATGTTGGTCACAACAACAAGCAAGCATATAAGTATTAGACATCTACTGTTCCCAGGATTCAAGGCTATTGCTAGTGGGATTGGAAACATCTAGTACATGCTTTGGCTTTCAGAAGCAATGACAGGAGATCTTTGGTTTCCCTTAGAAAGGATAATATGCTCTATATGCTTTGACATGAACAAGGCAACTGACTAACTGAAGTCTGTAGTTGGAGTCATGATTAGTAACAGAAGCATTTCTTCAGGAAAACTGGGAGCTGAGGCGGGTGGCCTGGGGCCCCAATCCTGAAAACACATGCATGCTTAACTTTACAACCATGAGTAGCCCATGGATTTCAAAATGAACAATGTTCAAATGTGCCATTGGTTTCAATGAGATACTCAGAGTAGTAAAGTGAAGTGTGTAAGTGTTGGCCTATGAGAGGAGGAGGAGGAGGACAGGAATAGGCTGAGATAAGAACAGAGAAAAAAAGACATCCTGAACTCAGAAACGTTGTTAAAAATTAAATTACTCACCGGAGAGCCATCACTCCATGCAAATCCTTCATCAGGATTCAAGGAAAATATACCAGTCCAATAAGTACTAAATAAGGATCCACCTTTTCTAGTATATATTACATGAAGAGAACAGTATATAAATAGGTATAAGTGTAGTTTATTTAAACAAAAACTATTATGTTTTAGAACATGGGTCCCGATTCTAAGCCCAATTAAGTTACAGAAGGAATCCCGCTGACTTCAGTGAGCTTCAGATCAGGATCCTACAGTACTTCAACAAGTTCTCTGTAGAAATACCTCATTATGGATCTGAGAGATCAACTGACATTTTGCCGTTTTCAATTGAAAATTCAAATTATTTGCCGCTGCCAGTATCATCAGATCAAACTTACTGGTATATGATACACCTTTACCTCAAAATAACGAAACCCGATATAACACTAATTTGAATATAATGCGGTAAAGCAGTGGTCTGAGGGGATGGGGCTGCACACTCCGGTGGATCAAAGCAAATTCGATATAACACGGTTTCACCTATAACGCGGCAAGATTTTTTGGCTCCCGAGGACAGCATTATATTGAGGTAGAGGTGTATGACCAATGCAATGCCCTGGAATCATGGCGTATTCAAAGACTGTTGTATTAACTTCATAAATGTTATCAATAGCTTTACGGGCAGACTACCGACTTTATTCCTGGCTCAATAGGTAAGATTAGGGATGTTTATTGAAGGAATTTAAGACAATGGGGATAAAATGCAGGTAACAAGTATTTGCTAGTCCCTCTGGGAATAGCATAAACTGGTTTTATCTAGTTCAAGAAGTGTGAGATAACAAAGGACTTAAAATCATGTAAAATAACAGCTTGACCAGAGGATACAGTGACTCACACTCTAGCCAAGAATGGACAGACTGGAGACTGTAACCAAAAAAGACAGGCTGCACAGAAAGGACCTGAAGTAATTCAAACTTACCAGAGCCTCTATGTGAGAAGAGAGGCATGTGTAGAAGCAGTTTATTATTTTTAAGATGTGTATTATCTGTAATATTTTTGTCTGAATAAATAATATTTTGCTTTATTGAAAGCTGGATGGTTTACTAGATGACTCTGCCATTGTTCCATGAAAGAACAGAACTGCAGGGGCTGAACTAAACTCAGACCTGCTGAGTTGGTCACAGTTCATTATAGGAGACTGCAGCCTAAGGACCTGGTCTGGAGCAAGAGGATTATGAGATTCCACCCTGACAAAGGTGATGGCTAGAGGCCTGAGACCTAAATAGGAGTGCTCTCCAGGAGGCGACAAAGAGGTCAGAGATGTCGTTAACCAGGTAACTGTGACATAGTAAAGGAGAGGCCCCAGAGGAGGAATTACCACCTACTGATTCCATGGAAGAGACTGATGAATTAAAACTAAAACTATTAACGTTGATCTTAAGCTTTGTTTCTTCTGTGTTGTGTCTTCTTTTAAGAAAAAAAAATGTCTGTCAATTCAGGGCTGCCTTTTCTTTCTTTTTTTTTTTATATGTTTCAATCAGTGCTTAGTTAAAGATGAGTCACAAAAGTTGGCCCTATTTTCTATTCTTATTTTTGTAAATATAGCTGGTTTTGCACAAATGAACTCTGGCCCAATTTATATTCTCCCAAACCATATTCCATATATCATGACACATATTTATGAAGCTCCAAGCTATTGTTTTTAAATGTGACCACTAAGAAAATTAATAATTTGAGAGTGTTGACCAACACACAGGATTTTTCTGCTTTTACAGACTAACTATTTCACAAAGGATAAAAGAGTATTTCTAATTATTATTATTTGACATATCATTAATTAGAATAAAATATGATACATACTTTATTGCAGTTTTTATTATACGATTTTCTTCCTTACTCTGGATGGTAGCCAGATCTCCTCCTATTTCTCTGCAAAAATCTCGAGCTTCAAACCATGTTTTCTTTTGTTGTTGTGTATTCTTACAAAAACACTAAAGAGAATATAGTTTATAATACAATATTGTATACTACATTACATTATAAAATCAAGAAACATCTCCTAAAACATTTCCTAAAAATGGGATTTTGTACAGCTAGACAAGTCAGAGTATGTCATGTTGAGGTAACAGGTTACAGAGTGCTCTATTTGTAAATTTAACTGTTTCACTTTGCATGGAAATCTGTCACTCACTCACAGAAGTGAGGAATATTAGGGAGGATTTGTAGCTGCTAGAATAGCAGAGCAGGAAAGAAGTCAGTTTACAACTCATAGGAGCTGTGGAAGTGCCAAGGATACCCCGTGACATGAGTGGGAGGGAGAATTGTCGGGGATGAGAAAAAGTGGAGTGAGGAGCATCTGGGTATGCTGACTAGAGTGGCTGAGGCCTCACAAGAAGAGGTTTGAGCAATGGGTGAGCACAGGGCTGACCTGACCAATAAGGGAATAATAGGACCAGAATCAAAATTACCTTTGGTTGGGTTTGTTTAAAAAAACAAAAAACAAAAAAATTACAAAACTAAAACTAAAACAAGGGTCTCCTAAAACAAAAACTATTAACATTTTACATTTATTCTTTGTTCTGTAGAATCCCAAAGCATGTTGGACACACTTTGCACCCAGTCCTGCACTTCTTTCTTAGGTCATTTCAAATATCTTCTAAAATATACTTTTTTTCATATGTCTTTGGACATCTCCCATCTACAACTTTTCATTTGAGGCGCTCAAAGCTCCTCATAAATATTAATTTAAATTAACCCACCAGCATCCCTGATAGATGTTAGCCTAAAGAATATGGGCAACGTCCCGTTCTTATCATGGGCCAAGCCTGAGACTCTCTCCTGCCTTGGGTGAACTTAATATTTATGTTCCCATACTATCTATCCTTATAGCCCATCCTGTCCTGAGTGCAAATATGGAAACCCTTACTCACAACGGTGAGCTTGACTCACTAAATAATCCCACTGATGCCAAAGCTTTGTTGTTTGTATTATTTAAATCAAGCATTTTAGCCTTTCCCTTTACATTAAGTATTTTTTTAGAAATATTAGATCTGCTCTGTGTTTGTTGTTCTCTCTTTTCCTGTAGTTGCCTTAACTTGTTATTTCTTTTCATAGACCGAATATCTTGATATATTTTGTTCCTCCTTCCCCCCCACACCAATTTTCTACTCAAGTTTATTTTCCACTAGTGTATAATCTTCCTATCTTTTTCTTCTTTTTACTCTATTCCCCTTCTTTCTTTTCTTCTCTTGTTCTGGGTTGTGTTCTTTAACCATTTTCCTTCCTTCAATCACCTTCCTTGTCAGACTCTCCCTCCTTTCTTTTCCCCTCTCCAATATTCATATTCACAACAATATTCACCAACACTAGTCTCAACACCTCACATAAAAGGAGTGCCTTCCTTGCCCATCCCCAAGTCAGAGGATATTACTGGACAGCTGATCTTCTTCCATTCCTGGATGGGTGTAGAATTGAGCTGGATCTTTAGGATTGAGTTCAGTTATCTGAGGGGTGCTTGGTCTAGTCTCAGATAAGGCAGAGAGAACTGAGTCCCCTCCTTTCCTTAAAATCAGGAATGAAGCCTCTCACCCTCTATTGACTAGTTTAGAACTTACTTTGAAGCATGAACTGCTATAAGCGCTTGGTTCCCATCCTTGGGGGCATATGGGAGAAGGAGTTGTTGGAGAAAGAGTAGGTGGTGTTGCTCCCTCAGCCCATTGTTTACAGAGAAAGGTTTCCACCCTCTCACAGTTAAGAACATCCCATAATCCAGCTGCAGTTCCAGTTCTCATAGCAACACAGCCTGGCTTTCTTCCTTAATGAGAAAAAAGTAGCACAAATTAGTTGACAATAATATAACATAGCAATTGATTGTTATTTATATATTTACAGCAATACTTTTTAATAGTATTTTAATATTTACATGGTAGACAATGGTCTAGGTGCCTTCCAAACACTGAAGACAGAGTCCCTGCCCTGAGTAGCTCGAAAGAAATGAAACTTCTAGTTAACTTAATAATACATTTTATGAGGTAAAAGATGGAGATGTTACTGCAAAGGCATTCAGGATATGATTTCCCATTTATACTCAGGCTCGTTTACTATTGAAGCCATGTAAAGGGCATTAATGTGAGTGTAAATACAAGGGCTCTGCTCTGGCTGTGTAAAGTGGCTTTAGTGTCACCAAAAATCAGGTCCTCAGTGTATATATACACACACACACACACACACACCAGCAGCACATGTGATATGCTAAGTCCCATTAGCACTTTTAACAAAAAGGAAACCCCTACAGAATTTAAACTGGAACCTTCACCACTTTGACCACGAGAAGTACTGAAAATGGTATGTAGAACGTTATTCCCATATAGAGTAAAGAGCATTAAATCACCTAAAAAATACGTCTCTATCAAAATGATGTAAACAACTTGCTGATAAAAGGCTCAATCCACTACCTATTGAAGCTAATGTGAGTGTTTCTCTTTGGATCAGGTCCCAACAAACTATTCCAGACCTCTGTTTGCAAGGAAGTTTCCATATATTCAGGCTAGCAATACAAATGCAACATACAACGTATGATAATCTCTAATTATGCAATTGTTTAATTTCTAACATAGCACCATCGCTACTATTTCTCTATTTGGGCCACTTCTATCCAGTGCTAAGTATCACCCAAGTTAGGGGGATGAATGTGAGACCAACTCAAGACATAAGGCTCTAGGAATTGGTCTTTGATCCTGGCCTATAACAACAAGGATTCTGATTGTCAGGCCATATGGGAAGAAGAACAGGCGACTCTGGATGTGGTTTAATTAGGCCACAACGTTATTAATAAGTGTCTGGGAGTACTCATTTAGTCTGGGTTTCAGAGGGCTTTTCCTGCCCATTTATCCTATATACTCTCTGCTCCCTTCCAGTCAGGTCACCTTGGGGGGATGAGTCAGCACCCCCACACTGACCCGCTCTGTGGCTGCACTAGCATCCATGTTTCTCTGTCTCTTAAAGTGGTATACCTTTTTCCCCAGCAAACCAAACACTGCTGACGTGCTGCCACTTTCCCCTTCCCCATTTAAGGTGTTGTGAGTTCATCTGATTTTCCTGTGAAGACTAGCCAGCAGTTTAACCTTATGGAGTTGGCACATCAGAAGTCATAGCATTCCTCTGAGAATAGAAATACCAAATCTTCTGACAATGAAACCAATCAATAAAGATGTATTGAGAACTACCAAGAACTGTAAAATCTATTAAGGGGATAGAGAATGGAATCTCACTGGAGATTCAACATTCAGTCTTTTAGACCAGTGGTTCTCAAACTTGGGCCGCTGGTTGTTCAGGGAAAGCCCCTGGCCAGCCAGGCTGGTCTGTTTACCTTCCGCGTCCGCAGGTTCGGCCGATTGCTGCTCCCACTGGCTGCGGTTCACCGCTCGAGGCCAATGGGGGCTGCAGGAAGGGCAGCCAGCATGTCCCTTGACCCGTGCCATTTCCTGCAGTCCCCATTGGCCTGGAGTGGTGAATTGAAGCCAGTGGGAGCTGCAATCGGCCATACCTGCGGAAGCGGAAAGTAAACAAATCGGCTCGGCCCGCCAGTGGCTTCCCCTGAACAAGCAGCGGCTCTAGTTTGAGAACCACTATTTTAGACCATATTTAAAGTACAGACAGTATATATCACACAGCACTGCAGTGCATACCGGGCATTGCTGAATTCCAGTGAGTAAACAGAACTGCTTCACCATTGATCCACTTGAAAGTCCCTTCTTCCTCTACATCTGAAAGACCTATCCAGAAATATTTTTCAGGCTTCAGCCCAACCAAACTAATCAGGTAGGCTTGTTCATACCTATAAAAAGGATAAGAAGTGTCAAACCAAAGATAAATTCAGTTTTGTTTTCATAGTATTTATTTTAAAACTAAACAAGATGTAATTACTAACATAATTCAGGCAGCATATTAACTTTGGAATATTCATAATGTATAACAATTGAGTTCTTCTTTTCTGCTGTTCACTAAACCATGAAGGCCTGAGGGACAGGATGGGAAAGAGGGAGTCAGATTTTTGTTTGTTTTCTTTTGTCTCAGTTTTGGGGCATTCTACTGACCATTTGGTACTAAAATTAGGGATGCAGCTATGGCATGAGATAGTGGTTTTATAATGTAGAAAAGCACTTTTCCAAAACAAAAATGACTTATTCCCCTGGAAGGAAATTTTGTTAAAATAAAAAATTCACAGGAGCAGGTAACTTTAACATTCCACCTTGATTTTTTATTTGCAGATTAGACCATTTTGATACAACATTAGATTTGATAAACAAGTTCTAGGCTGTTTTAGAACTTAGGAGGCTCTAAGTTATTTCCCTCATTAGCACAAATGTAAAAGTAAAAGAAAAAATCATTACCGTACCTATTTTCAATTGAAGCTAGGTAACTCTTATTCCTTTCACAGATTTTATTTGCTTCTGAAAATGTCCTGGGTATCTGTCCAATAGAATAACAGTATGTGCCATATCTTTTCCAGCCCTGTAACATGACCATCAGGCATCTGCATTAGTTCTTGACGAATTGTGATATACTATACATTGAATGAACTCTACCCATTTTGAAGTGTATTAATAACATATTAATTAAGAATTCATTATTAAAGCCAAACTAAGACATAATGAGAAAAAAAAGAAAAGAATGTCATCATCAGAGGCAGGAAATTCTTATTTAGCACTTACTCTCAGAATTTCCACTAGGGATAGTGGTTTTGTAAATTTAACTGAAGGAACACCACATGCAAACCTACAGGAATGTTTGGCTAACTCTGTCTGCCTAATGATGAGTAAAATGACATCAGTACTATTTCTGTATTACAGTCTGCTGAAAATGGAGTAGTCTCAATTTGTGCTTGGTCTACTGCAAAATTTTCACAGCCTCCAGAGTTGTGCCAGACCTGAAGGACATAGATGCCAGCTCTGCTGTTAGTTGACTTATTCACTAGAGTCCATCCCACCTCCCACCCATGTGGTTCTCCTTGCCCTCTCTATCCTGCTTCCCCCGCACTGCCTGCTTCCTTAGCCAACTTTCCCTGCATCACAGGGTTTGCTACCTACTACAGAGTGGCAAGAAAGAACACATTTGGGTAAACACAAGCCCTGGCTAATGTGCTGCTCTCTCCAAAGTGTGCCCAGCTTTAATTAAATACTTTGCTAGTCTTTTAATTTAATTAGCCTCCACACACTTCTCTTCCTGGCCTGCTGATTATAGCGATCTCAGCCCAAGAAGCCCTAGAATGTAGTTCCTTCTGAGGACATGCTCAATTGAGACCTAATGACATTGACTTGGTGTGCAATAGAATGTAGTAAGAAGAGCATGAAATGCATTTTATTAACACTATTGAGCTGCTTGTGAATGATTTTGTGACTATATTCACCTGGACACATACATATTATATACTTATAGAAAATTCTCTGTGGAATTCTCTGGAAATTTTGTTTAGTGACATTTTTTACTCCTTTCGAGTACTTAAATAGTGACATCTAGTGACTTTTCAGGGTTTGTCTGGCGACTTCCTGCTATGTGGAGTTGGCAACACTGGCTGTGTCCCCCCTTCCCATGGGCACTGGTGGTGGCTGCGCACCTGCTCTCCTCATGCTAGGTGGTCAGGGAGTGTACGGTTAGGAAAGCCGCTGGGCTCAGAAACTCCTCCCTGTGTAGCTCAGCTGGGCCCTGGGGCCAGGAGCTGGTCCACATGCCCACCACCCCATACTGCTGTTCTCAAACTCAAAGAAAAGGGCACCAAAATATGAGTTTGCCCAGGGCACCATTTTCCCTAAGGCTGGCCCCAGCTATCAGTATGGGAGCATACATATAAATAAAAAATGAATTCAGAACAGATTTGTCTTAACTGAAGTAGTATTTTTTTCAGATTAGTAATAATCAATATGCATAATTTACCAACGCTTTACAGCAAAAATACTAGGCTCCTTTAAAAGTGGTTATTGTAGATGGCATAATGAAAGACAGAGTAACTGAAAGAGAGTGAAACCTAGTAATACAATTTAACTTCCTGGATATCCATATAATTCATTTTGGGTTGTTCACAAGCAAAGCTCCCATTGATTTTGAAATTTACTCTCACTGCCTACTTACTTTCTGGCAGCCTGCATCTGTGCTTTCCATTTCCTGAGATAGTTGTGACAATGGTTTCCTTTTACAGATGTAACCAACTTTCTTTTCACAAAGATGATCTGCCCAGTAGCCATCCTGAATATGGCATTAGAAAGAAAGGAATGTCAGTGAAAAGAGATTCAGAGTCTTTAGAAAACTGCTCATTTCCTTTATCTGTCCTGTTCTTTGAAAGAGAAAATCCTATTTCTTTCTCTTTCTTAAGCGCTTCTATTAATTGATTTAGAAATATAAATCGCATTACTTTCACAGAGCATTTAGTGGTGACAGTGTCACTGTGGGAGCAGGCAAAGGTACTATGAAGGTCGTGTCCAGATCACTTTTGTCAGCACATCTACCCTACTGAAGTCTGCTACAGAGTAGACGCAAGCATTGTGCACTCATGGTGGTTTTCTCTTTGTTCTTTCTTGTTGTTCATCTACTTAAGCTAAAATAAATGTGATTTCAAACTAAAAGTCAATGTTTAGCTCTTTCTGTACTGAAACAACTATTAGTCAGTCAGCTTTGGGTATGTGCTGAGACCATTTCCTATCATACTAGCTAATTGTGCCATTTTTTCCTTCCTTATACTCCCCCATTGGTCTGTTTGTATCCTTCTGTTCTCGCTTATATTTAGCTTCTAAGGTCCTTGGGACAGGAACAATCTTTGTTCTGTTTCTGTATAGCATTAGCACATGGAGGTCCTAGTCCACCACTATGCTTCTGGGCACTGTGTTAATAATAATCTAATTCAATATTTACACTAGTTTGAATCGAAGCACGTGTACAATTTTTAAATTACAACCATAATATAACTTGCACAGTACATTGCCTTTGATAATGTTGCTACAAAATATTAACAATATTACAGCCACCAGCAAAGATGTTAAACTAATTCAATTTTAATTCATACAAAGTCCCTTGACTTGTCTCTACCAAATGCTTGCCCCACTTGCCACCTACTCCCCCAGTAAATAAGCAAGCCTTGGAGAGCGCTTTGTAATACAACAAATCTGGTTTGTCAGTCCAAAGGGGCAGTGAAGGAAGTCAGTCAAGGACTCATCACAGACAATGTGTACTAGCTAGAATGTCTCCAAAAGTCACAAGAATCTCTGTTTAACATGAAGAGAGAGAGAGAGAATTTTTCAAGTGGGCAAGACTCAAATCAAATAGGTCTTTATCGACCATACCAGTACCTTAAATTCCACCTATAGGCTCCTTGGCAACCACTGCAGATCTCAAAGCACTAGTGAAATGAGCTGTTTACATGAAGTACCACTTAGCAAGTAGGCAACCACTTCCTTCACCGCTCTAAATAGTATTTGCTTGTGAATGATAAATCATAGCTAATAATTACATAATTCACCACAAACTAATGAAAGGTACCACACCCCACCAAAAATAAAGCAAACCTTAGTGTATTTAGTTTATCCAAGAAAAGGTTAAGAGGTAACAATCAATTTCTGGTAGCAGAGATCTCTCTAATTTAGCAGGCAAAAGCATAACAATGGCTGAAGCTGACACTAGAATATATTTTTACTATAAATAAGATGCAAATTCTTAGCATCCTACTAACCATTGAATGGTTAGTTGTAACCAACCATTGAAACAACTTAGGTACCAGGTGGTGGATTCTTCTTCACTCTGATCTCATCCTGTGACTCTAGGCCTCAGCATGGGCCTGTAGAACCTACTCTTTAGTCTGGCCCTGGCTAGGTGGTGAAAGTGGGGGTCAAAACCAGATGTATATTGGGAAGCTACCTTCAATGTTAACTGTGTTAATATTGATCGGATTATGTTACCTGGCCCTTCATAGCAACACAGTCTTCTTGCCTGTTGTTTGTTCTGGTTGGTTCTCCACGATGCCATTTGGTGTATGTCACAGGAGTCCCATCACTCCATTCAAAAAACATTTGAACCTTAAAGTCATTCAGTCCAATCCACAGCTCATCTGTTGGCTCTAAAACATAAAAATAGTTATTGTGATAACAATCCATCTATAGGATAAAGTTTCACGTTGATTTTGGAATGAGGAAGTTGTGTTCAAGAATTTTAAGATGTAGCACAAAGAAGTGAATTCTTGCTGCTTTATCAAAAACCTTGGTTGCGCCTCTTAACAGCAACAGTTAGACAAATAACTGGGGGTCTTATCTGTTACAATAGCATAGTTCTAGTCCAGGGGTAGGCAACCTATGGCACGTGTGCCAAAGGTGGCATGCAAACTGATTTTCAGTGGCACTTACATTGCCCTTGGTCCTGGCCACCAGTCCGGGGTGCTCTGTATTTTAATTTAATTTTAAATGAAGCTTCTTAAATATTTTAAAAACCTTATTTACTTTACACACAACAATAGTTTAGTTATATATTATAGACTTATAGAAAGAGACCTTCTAAAAACATTAAAATGTATTACTGGCACACAAAACCTTAAATTAGAGTAAATAAATGAAGATTAGGCACAGCACTTCTGAAAGATGCCAACCCGTTTTAGACTTTGTCCAAAACACATTGCCAGTATATTTAGAATAAAATAATGCAAACAAAACTTTACTCTAACTCTTCAAAAATCATACTTCCTGTTCTCACACACTGTACCCACCTACCAAGAAAATAAAAAGTTACTCATACTTTTAACAAACACTTTAAGCAGGGCTGCGTGACATTCTTTTGCCAATACTTTTTGTTGGTGAAAAAAATGGAGATTTAGTGACCAATGTTTTTTGTGAATTTGTGTCAAATTTCACTGAATTGCTCGTTTAAGGCAAAAAATTAAAAAAACAACCCAACTCATTTATTTTTGACATTTTCAAAATAAAATGTTTTACTTTGATTTGAAAGACTTCATTTAAAAAAATTCTCTTTAATTTTAGAAATTCAAAAATAGATTAAAATTGAAATGAAACATTTTTCTGAAATGAAATGTTTCATTCAGTCCAAAATCATTTTTCTTAAACTTGTTGATTCTCTGAAAATTAAAAAAAAATTAAAAAAAAATCAGTCCAATTCCAAACTAATTTTTTTCTTCTGAATTTTCAGAATTGCCAATGATCAAAAAATCTGCTATTCACCCTACTCTACCTTTAAAACTTTTTAGCCAAATGTATGTACCCTACTCACCTTATGCCACATTTCTTCAAAGACAAACAAACAAGACAAATGGGTAAAAATAAATATCTCACATTCCTATTCACAGTAGAATCCACACTTTCATAATAGGTAGGTAAATAATAGATTTTTCAGTTCACTTGTAATTCTGAAAAATTGAGGAAAAAATCATTTCAGGTAAAAAAAATTTTTTCAGCAAATCAGAAAGTCAAAAGAATTTTGTTTCAGTTCAGATTAAATGTTTTGTTCACCTTGAAAGGAAATTTCAATTATAATTTTGAGCTTTTTTTAAAAAAAAATATATTGTTCCATATTGTACAACTGTACTTTATTTTTCATCATTTATCAAATAAAATCTATCCCCTCCATTCAAGTGACCTCTGATCTATGTTCTTTGGCTACAGACATTTTAGTCTAAACAATATAAACCATCCAAGTGGAACATTATAAATATGAACACAGGCAAATTACTGCCCTGTGAAATTACTCACTGAACCCAATCTGAGACACTATAAAGTTGTGCTCTTCAACGTTGCGGATACTGGCCAGATCACCATCCTCCTTTCTACAAGAAGTCAAGGCTTCTTTCCATATTTTGGGCTCCCTGTGAATCATGTAACAGTGACCTGCATATGACATCCATCCATCTGGACATTTAATAGGACCCAAATCATCTAAAATTAAACAATGTATCAGCATAGTTAAAAAAACAAAGTAAATAAAACTGGCTGTATTTGCTTTCATTCTGTATAAAAGTCTGAAGGGCAGGTCTAATACTTCACGCAGAATCTGCTATAGAAAATATCAGTATAGTCAAATGAGATATTAAAAATATGAACATTTTAAAGCACTTGAAAAGGAGGACATTTTACAATTTGTAAGATGTACACATTTGAATATAGGTATTATTTTCAATGTCAGATGTAAGATTTTCATATATTACAGCTAAGTATTGTGTAGGTATTGACATCTTTTTCTATATTATTTCATAACTGATTCTCAGTTTTCTGAACATCAGAAACTGTAATCTAATGCTGAATGCCTTTGAATTGAGTTTTTTAAATAGATGCTTTCACTAAGAAATATCAGACCATATATAGGACTAGCTGAACTTCCCAGATATGGATATAAGAAAAAATTACAAGGGAAAAACCTGTTCCCTTAAAATAACTTGTGTGCCACCTCTGTGATGTGTCACTGTTTTCTCCCTTTGCTTTTTCATTTCTTACTTTCTTCCCTTTTATGAAAAAATGATTCACTTTGTTTCAACTGTCTTCTCCCCTTCTTGTGTTCTCTATTGTGAATAATTCAGCGGAGCATTTAATTGACAGAAATGCTGTGGAAAAGGTGGATTTAAAGTTCCTTTTCTCCTCCCCTATCTTTACTTACTACTGTGCCAGTGGGTTATAAGATCCAACCCACAATGTTTAAACATGGTAAAGGGCAGAGTGGTTGCAAAACCAAAACCAACAAAACCGAAGAGTGTATGTTAGGAAAAGAATTCCTGCCCTTTGAAAATAGTTCATAATCTCATATAGATACAAAGATAAAATGCATTTTATCTGCTCACCTTTGCAGCCTGGAATGCTACAGCACAGATCAACAAACTTTATATTTATTGACTGACTTACCTGAGGGGACAGTGAAAGAATCTAATCTGGTGGTTCCCCTTTTACAAATGTAGCCAAGTTTCCGATCACATTCCCAGTTTTCCCATTTAGCATTTCTTCCAGGATTTAAAGCTGCACAGATTTTTCCAGACTCTGGAGAGGGACTTCCTTTGGGGGGAAAAAAAAAAAAAGACACAAAAAGACAGACTCTCTCTGTATGTCAAGTACAATTCTGAGATATAAATATGACTGGGGAGCTCGTTCCTGGATGAATATTAACCAGGAAATTCTCATTTTTCCCCAGTTTCAATCCAAACTCAGATTTGCAGTCTTAGACATACTACATGTGGTATTCAAGTTTAAGGAACAGGAAAAACGTCTGAACTCGAGGTTCATTCAGTTCCATCATCCTTTTGACCTTAAAAATCCCATCATAATGGGATACAGAAAAACAAGAAACACTGAATTTATGGGAAAGGCAAATCTATTTTTATGATAACAAATATGGTTGGCACACACATACATTTCAGAATGTTTTATAACTGATATATTTTACAAGAGAAGCTGAAATAGATGCAGATACGACTGCTTAGAAGTATAGTTAATGAGCCAGATCCTGCCCTTACTTACATCCATGTAATCTCAGGACAGAATTTAACTCAATATTTACAGTACTGGAATATTGCAGTGTTCTATAGATTCTTGAGCAAGCTTTTGTTCACAGTAAAAATTACGCACGCGTAAACTGACCTCTCAGAGTAGAGTTATTGTGTTATAATTTGAAATACATGCACAGGTTACCCTGTCCCAAAACCACTGACCAAGATTTAGCAATTGTCTGTCACAGTGGTGGCATAATGTGTTCAGCAGGTGAGACTTGGGAAGTTTATGTGTGTGTGTTGTGTGTGTATGTAATACTGTGATAAAAGGTTATTTAATAGTGGACAAAGTAATAGAAATAACTGTCAAAAAATACAAAAACAAAACACAACAGGGAATTTACTCAGATCACAATGGAACTGGATTCCACCTATCTACAATAACATTAAATATATTAAGAGTATATATAATTAAAAATAATTATTTGGATACACATGCATAGTATAACTTTCTACCAAGGGTATTTAACCACATGTAACCATCTAAATAAAAACAAATAAATATCTATATCTATATCTCTGTATGCACAGACTATTATCTTATAGGTTACTTCATCAATCATCATCAGTTCAAAGTTCCCCTTCCCGCCAATCTCTCACTGAGGGCTGTCTAATGCCAAAGTTAGTCTTTGAGAATCATGCTTCCTTCGTTGGTGCCTGGAGCCGGCCCTGGCTAAAGCACACAACCCAAGATTTAAGAATCCGAAGTGCCTTCCAAAATCTGAGAGGGACGATGTGTGGAGCATGCTTTCAGAAGTCTTAAAAGAGCAACACTCTGATGCAGAAACTACAGAACCTGAACCTTCAAAAAAGGAAATCAGCTTTCTGCTGGTGGCATCTGACTCAGATGATGAAAATGAACATGATTCACTGTACGCTGCTTTGGATCGTTATTGAGCAGAACCTGCCATCAGCATGGACACGTGTCCTCTGGAATGGTTGTTGAAGCTTCAAAGGACATGAATCTTTAGTGCATCTGGCATGTAAATATCTTGTGATACCAGCTAAAACAGTGTCATGCAAATGCCTGTTCTCATTTTGTGAGGTGACACTGTAAACAAGAAGCAGGCAGCATTATCATCTTCTGCAAATGTAAACAGACTTGTTAGTCTGAGCAACTGGCTGAACAAGAAGTAGGACTGAGTGGAGTTGTAGGCTCTAAAGTTTTACACTGTTTTGTTTTTGAAGGCAGGTTTTTTGTTTTTTACATAATTCTACATTTGTAAGTTCAACTTTCATGATAAAGAAATTGTACTACAGTCCTTGTATTAGGTGAATTGAAAAATACTATTTCCTCTCTTTTTTACAGTGCAAATATTTGTAATAAAATAAAGTGAGCACTGTACATTTTGTATTTTGTGTTGTAATTGAAATCAATATATTTGAAAATATGGAAAACATCCAAAAATATTTAAATAAACGGTATTGTATTATTGTTTAATCATGCAATTAATCATGAGTAATGTTTTTTAATTGCTTGGCAGCCCTTGCTGAGATCCATTGTGGTCATATGAAAACAGAATTCTGGTTTTAAATATTCAACAGATTTATACCTACCTGGTGCCCAGTTCAAGTATCTGAAAGGACTACCACCAATCCATCGCCATCCACTCTTTAAATCCAGCCTGTTAAGCCCAGTCCAGAGAGCAGAACCCATACTTTCAGTTAACCCTAAACAAGAAATTGCATGACATGCTGCACTATTATATTTTCGGAGAAGATCAGTCAGTAAAATTATATTTTGTAGATTATTCATGTATGTGCATTTCAGACAGGCTAAGAAGAAGTTAATTAACGTTTCATGCTGAAATTTTGACAAGAAGCTGCATTTCTTAAATCAGTATGAAAAATAATGGCAGCAATTGCAAAGTGAGCATGAGCAAGATTCCACAGAGTAAACTCAGCCTTGAAGCTATACGTAAAACACATTAACAAATGGTCAATTTCATTATTATCCTGCTCCGAACCACAGGTTAAAAACTGTTCTTCTGTTCACTGACGATTCCTAAAGTAGCCTAAAATACCACATTTGTTGACATTATTGGACCCATCAGCACATACATCCATTCATACGAAGCTAACAACCTTTATATAAACTCTTGGAAGTAGCATTAAACATTAAAAATGAAACAAGTTCCCTCCATCCTACCGTTTCCAAAAGACTATCAGAGGAGGTAGCTATAATACTATGCCTTGTATTCTCAGAATGCAAGCCAGAGCTTTCTAGTGGTTTGTTACTTTACCTCTTAGATACATTTGCTCATGCAGCTGTGTGATGCTTAATAATTCTGCATTCTGTTGCTGGCAGCTTTTTCTTGCTTGGTGCCATGTTAGAGCTGATTGGGAGTTTATCTGGTAGTGGAAACCTGTTGAAGAATCTGTCTTCCAAAATCTGATGGTGTCTTTATCTGCAGAGAAATGAAAGATACAGTCTGATTACTAGTAATGATGACTAACCAGGTAAAATTGGTTATGGAGTCAGTCTGATATTTTTGCAAAACGTCATTGTGCCAGTTCCACAGGAAATCCGGGAACAATTCAAGAAGGCCAAGGAGACAAGATAATAATGTTAGCACACCAGAAATTGTGTGAAACTGGCTATTATTGCCACTTGTGGAATGGGGGACACTTGGTTAGTAGGGTTTACTTCACACTGGACGGAAGGTGCCATATTTGCATGGAATATTTTCAACGGAATCTGCTGAGTACAAATCTATGCAAAGGTCTGTAGGACTCAATTCTTCCCTTGATGGAGTTATGCACACAGCCACCACAGAGAGCAATGAAAGCTGGGTTAGCAGCCCCAAGAACTGAACTAAGCCTTAAATAGTTTCTAGATTAATACACTTCATGGGGTTAAAGAACATCTGGTACACTTCCGCCTGTAGTAGACTGACCATTATAATGTCACTGAGGCATAGATTTACTACTCTTTTGGATTCTTTTGCTTTTTTGGGTTGTTGTAAATCTGAGTGTTCATAAAATACAAAAGAAGAAATAACTCAGATATTGAATTGTAAACAAAGCCAATCCAAAGAAGAGTTGAAAGAAGGGCTTGATAGAGTTGGCTGTGAATAACAAACTTTGGAAACAGTTTGCTCAAATGCAGATGGAGGGGATTCCTTTATACTGGATGTTTGTAGCCCCTCTCTAGGGACTTGAAGAAGCATGTCTTAATCAGGGATCTGAATCATGATGGAAAAGCATTTTGAATCCACAGGACAGGAAGTGAAGTTTAAGGATCATAGGCATCATGGAAGAAGGCACAACAATGGAAGAGAATCTAGGGAAGAACTGAGAGACAGTGAGAGCTGAGATGTAAGGAGGCAGATGAGAAAGTGAGGAGAAGAAACCTGTTGTTCATGTTAAAGTCAAGGGTAAGTCAGTGAAGGGATCTGGAGAAGGACTGATGTTGGCAGAGCCATAACAGAGGAAGAATTTTAGCAGCAGCAATTTTGAGAGACTGAATGTGGGGAAGATGGTAGAGGAAGGAGAATGTTGCAGTGGTTCAGACAAGTTGGGACTAAAGAGTTTTCGTAGAGGGTTTTATTAAAAAAACATGTTAGAAAGCATAAAACTAGATTATTGCAACATGAGATTTTAACCTCTCTTGAGTAAGCAAAATCATAACTAAGCATCCTACATTAACTGTAACTCTGTTCTCATATGCATATCCATTATAACAGGGTCTCATTGCAGGATTATGCAATACTGAGCAATGCACACGCTATTAGTACAATATAGTAAGGTGTAAATGGAGTACATTCTATTATACTGCTTTTCAGCAAGATTTTAAGTAAGGGGAACTGCATGCTTTTTTATTTTCTATTCTTTTCTATTCACATATGCAACATTTTGTATTACTGCCTTGTAAAGAAGAACGGGATGTGGGAATGAGTCATATACTGCAGTTTTATCTGTTAGACTGTTCGACATTAACAAGACAGTGACATTTTGCTAGCATTGGTTTGTTAAATACTGTGCTGTAAGCAAACAATATATTAATGCAGAACTTACATTTTAATGGGCAAAATCCATATAACTGGTCTGCATCAAAGTCTGCAGTTGTACCACACCAGAGCCAACCGTCTGTTCGGCCAGCATCTGTACACTCACTGTACCATTTGCTATTAAACTTGAAAGGGAATACGCAGGGTGCCCCATTTGCATTTCCTAGCAATGTAAAGATATCTAAGGAGACAAAATAATAAAAACACACCAGTGATAATATATTAATGTAGGCAGGGTCTACTGTATATAGAACATGCTGGAGAATGCCTTCCAAACAGCATCACATTCCAGGTCATCTTTCCCAAATTTTCTTTCTTCCTTCTATTGAAAAATTCAGTTCAGCAAGTTCTGAGACTCAATTAGCCTAATCATTTTATAAAACAGTATTAGCCTTGACATGAAAACTTTTCTAACTTAACATTTACAAATTACATTTCTACTACAAATTGTGTTTCTACAGAAAGTCAGTAAAACTCTAGAGAATGTGTTTACCTTTTTATGAGGTATACAAAGAAATTACTTGTCTATCTTTATACAATTACTCTTTTTCTCATGTGTATGTGTGTGTATGTGTGTATATATATTGTGACAGACCCAGGCCAGTGGGGTGCAGGAGTCTGGTAGAGGGCAAATATACTGGTCACTGTGTGAGTAGTTTTCTGTTCCCTGAGTGACCAAAGCATGGTCTGCACTGGAGTAATCAGGAACTTGCTAGAACCAATTAAGGCAGATAGGCTGATTAGAACACCTGCAGCCAATCAAGGCAGGCTAATTAGGGCACCTGGGTTTTAAAAGGAGCTCTCCCCAGTCAGATGGAGGAGCCAGAGGAGAGGAAGTGCGCATGAGGAGCTGGGAGCAAGAGACACAAGGAGCTGAGACTGAGAGGGTGTGCTGCTGGAGGACTAAGGAGTACAAGCGTTATCAGACACCAGGAGGAAGGTCCTGTGGTGAGGATAAAGAAGGTGTTTGGAGGAGGCCTTGGGGAAGCAGCTATCACACAGGGAGGTGTAGCTATCACACAGCTGTTACAAGAGGCACTATAGACAGCTGCAAATCCATAGGGCCCTGGGCTGGAACCCGGAGTAGAGGGCAGGCCTGGGTTCCCCCCAAACCTCCCAACTCCTGATCAGACACAAGAGAAGTTGATCCAGACTGTGGGGGAGAGCACTGAGGTGAGCAAATCTGCCAATAAGTGCAGGACCCACTAAGGTAGAGGAGGAACTTTGTCACTATATATATATATATATATATATATATATATATATATATATATATATATATATATTTGTGACAAAATAGTCTATGTTGGTGTGGTGGGTCCCACACTTTTCTTGGATGGGAGCAGGGGAGCCTAGGACACCACCACTTGCCCCTTGTCTTGGGACACCAAGAGCCCTGCTAGTGGCCCAGGAAGGTAATAGAGGAGGGAAGCGGGGAAGGGGTCTGGGTTTGCTCCTCACTCTGAATCCCAGCCCCTCTCAACCCCTATACATTTCCTCTCCTCTTCCCCCTGGATCCTTGACAGTAGGGGTGGGAGTCTCCCTGCTCTGCTGGGACAGGGTCTCACTTCCTCTGGTTCTCTGGTCTTTCAATTCTCAGCAACACACCTCCAAACTCCAGTTCTCTCTCCTTCCTCACTTCACCCTGTCTGCTTGAAGCAGGGTCTTTTTTATTAGG
Source organism: Gopherus flavomarginatus (assembly GCF_025201925.1). NCBI lineage: Eukaryota > Metazoa > Chordata > Testudines > Testudinidae > Gopherus > Gopherus flavomarginatus. The sequence continues at coordinate 41,687,445 of NC_066618.1, forward strand.
TTCCTGAAAGGGCTTTAACTGGCTACAGGTGCACCAATTAACATGTAGTGACCTTCCCTAATCAACAGGAAACCATGCCTTAATTAGCCAAGGGCTTATATATTGCCCCTAACACACTCCCACTGCTCCTTGGCCCTGTTGTATCACTATATATATAATCTTAGAGCTGTCCATTAATTGCAGTTATCTCACATGATTAACTCAAAGATTAATCACAGTTTTAATTGCACTGTTAAACAATAGACCAATTGAAATTTATTAAATATTTTTGTTTTTCTACATTTTCAAATATATTGATTTCAGTTATAACACAGAATACAAAGTGTACAGTGCTCACTTTATATTATTTTTATCATTTTTATAGTACAACTATTTGTAATAAACAAAAGAAATAGTATTTTTCAATTCACCTCATACAAGTACCATAGTCAATCTCTATCGTGAAAGTGCAATTTACAACTTTAGATTTTTTTGATACATAACTGCACTCAGAAAAATAAAACAATGTAAAACTTTAGAGCCTACAAGTCCCCTCAGTCCTACTTCTTGTTCAGCCAATTGCTAAGAGAACCAAGTTTATTTACATTTACTGGAGATAATGCTGCCCGCTTCTTATTTACAACTGTGCAAGTCATGGGAGGGACCCAGAGGGTGGTACCAGTTAAAGGGGGAGTGAGGGTACATGACCTCCCCGTGGCCGCGAAATGACTCCTCTCTGCCTCCAGCCTGGGAGCCCCATGCTCTCCCTGTCTCCTTCCCATCCCACATTACCTGTGTCCTCCTGCTGTGCCAGGAACCACAGCATCAAAAGAAGCAGAACATAGGGCCGCACGCTAGCAGCTCCTCCAGCATGGCTGTACCAGTACCACCCTCAGCCCCAGCCTGAGTGCTGTCCTCTGGTGGGGCTGTACAGACCACAGACAGGAGAAGCAGCTACATGAAAGGGCTGGTGTCAGTACAGCCACACCGGCGGAACTGCCGGTGTGGGGTCGCCTGGCAGTGGCAACTCCACATTCTGCTCCTTTCAACAATGAGGTTCCCTACTGAATGTGCCCCCCAAGTGTCTGGGGGGCATGTGACCCTTCTTGCCCCTTCCAGGCCACCATTCCAGAAGACAAGCTTCAATGCTGCTGATGCTCATTAAAAAAATGTGTTAATTAAATTTGTGACTGAGCTCCTTTGAGGAGAATTGTACCTCTCTTGCTCTAGGTTTTACCCACATTCTGCCATATATTTCAAGTTATAGCAGTCTCTGATGATGACTCAGCATGCTGGTTGTTTTAAGAAGATTTTCACTGCAGATGTGACAAAATGCAAAGAAGATAGCTACAGCACTCGATCCAAAGTTTAAGAATCTGAAGTACCTTCCAAAATCTGAGAGGCAGAGGGTGTGGAGCATGCTTTAGAAGTCTTAAAAGAGCAACACTCTAATGTGGAAACTACAGAACCTGAACTACCAAATAATAAATAAATAAATACATAAAAATCAACCTTCTGCTGGTGGCATGTGATTCAGATGATGAAAATGAACATGCATTGGTCTGCACTTTTTTTTGGACTGTTATCAAACAGAATCCATCATCAGAATGGAGGCATGTCCTCTGGAATGGTGGTTGAAGCATGAATGGACATATGAATCTTTAGCACATCTGGCATGTAAATATCTTGCTACAACAGTGTCATGTGAATGCCTGTTCTCACTTTCAGATGACATTGTTAATAAGAAGAGGGCAGCATTATCTCCTATAAATGTAAACAAACTTCTTTGTCTGAGAGATTGGCTGAACAAGAAGTAGGACTGAGTGAACTTGTAAGCTCTAAAGTTTTACATTTTATTTTTGAATGCACTTATTTTTGTACATAATTTTACCTGTATAAGATCAACTTTCATGATAAAGAGATTGCACTACAATATTTGTATTAAGTGAATTGAAAAATACTTTTATTTTTACAGTGCAAATATTTATAATAAAAATAAAGTGAGCACTGCATACTTTGTATTCTGTGTTGTAATTGAAATCAATATATTTGAAAACGTGGAAAACATACAAAAATATTTATATAAATAGTATTCTATTGTTTAGCAGCACGATTAATTATAACTAATTTTTAATCGCTTGACAGCCTATATATCTATATAAATCTGGAGAAATACATTTAAATTTGAATGAAATATAAATACTGACTTAAGGAAAAAAGTGAAGTCAGTGAAAATGACTAGTTTGTTTACATACCCTCTAAGCCTAAGTAATGGATATTCAATTTTCCAGCTAATCATCATTGAATAACCATGAACACTAAGCAAATACAGGGAAAGTATACAGCTCAATGGAAAAAGTAAAACTAAAATGAAAAATAACCTTATACAGAAGTAGAAAAGATTGGTGTATCCCAAACAAATATAATTAAAGCACTGGAAAGCATTTTTCCATAACAAAAAAGTTTATTATGAATGTTAAACTTTCTCAGTTATAGACCTGTAAGTCTTATATATGCACTTGGCCAATTGGTTAAAATTATAATTAAAAACAGAACAATGAAACACCTGGAAGATCATGATCTCATAATGTCTAACCAGCATGGTTTCTGCAAAGAAAAATCATGTTAATTAATCTCTTAGAATTCTTTGACCATGTCAATAAACTAGTGGATAAAAGAGAACTGGTTGACATAACTTATATAGATTTCCAAATAGCCTTTGACAAGAGGCTACTATAGAAGCTAACTAATCATGAGTTATTGGGCAAAATATAGTCATGGACCAAAAACTGGCTAGGAGGTAGAAAGCAAAAAGTAAGATTAAATAGACAATTTTTATCCTGGCAAAAATGTTAACAGGCCAGTGTCTCAAGGATGCATACTAGGTCCTGTACTGCCTACTATATTTGTTAATGATTTGTAAACGGTGTAGCAATGTAGCAAAATTTGCAGAGGGCACAAAGTTATTTAGCTTAGTCAGGACCAGAAAGAACTCTGAGAAACTTTGGAAACACCTAAGAAAGCTAGGTGTCTGAGCAGCTGTTGTAGCATGCCCTCATCTCTGGAGCTAACTTGTATCAAAACTGGCATCAACCTGCATACTCCCTGGCTGGCCAGTGTGGAGCTGCAGGGGTGTGTCCCTGACTCAGTTTCCTCTTGTGGGCTATCAGTAAGTTCAAAAAGGTTTTATGGAGTTAACAGTGTCCCTTCCAGGGTGGAGGGTGTCATTTATTTAGTCAAAGGCCAAAAGAACATTTAGGGAAGTCTTCATCCCTAGAGCCCTAGCTGGGGAGTGAGAGTTAATCTTTGTCTGTCTGCATCATTGAAATCCATCTTTCTTCTTCATCCAAGATCTTGATTTGTGATCCTCTTCTGGAGTCAGGCCTCCTGACATTACCTGAGGAATAGTTCCTTCTTGGGATACAGGGCCTCTGCAGAGGTCAAACCACTGCAGCTCTTCTCTGGAGTATATTCCCAGTGACCTGGATCTCCTGCCACTGTCTGGTAAGGTCCTTTTGCTGAAACTGGGCCTCCCAAGGCACTTGGCATTCACAGCTCTTCCATCTCAGAACCTGCTCCCTACAGGAGCACCTTTCCTTAGTTCATCTTTTCTGGTGGGCTCTCTAACCAGTTCCCCAAGAAGCTCCTTACCTCGGGAAAGCTTTTTCTGTTCTGCTGACCTTCCTGACTGGGCCCACTTAACCTTTTATTAGGCCCTGTATTCCTTAGCTATTTAACTGCAACCCAGCCATCTAGGCAATTAACTACTTACAGGTAGATCTGAGTTGTCTTGTTCTCAGGTAGGCTAGGTGCCTGACCCTCTCAGAAAGTCAGTTACCCTGTGACAGCACCCTGAAGGCAAATGAAATGCAATGTACATAAATGCACAAAGTTATCCATATTGGAGGCAAAAATTTGACTTGTACACCTCACAGGATTCTAAATTAACTGTATCAAAACAGGAAAGGGACCTGTGCATCTCTGTAGACAGCTCAGTGACAACCTTGGCTCACTGTGCAGCTGCAGTCAAAAAAGCAAACAAGATGCTAGGCTGCATAGGAATGAAATGGAGAATAAAAAGAATTGGGGATTGGTCCTGCTTTGAGCAGGGGGTTGGACTAGATGACCTCCTGAGGTCTCTTCTAATCCTGATATTCTATGAAGAATGTAATAACTTTATATAAACCAATGGTGCAGCCTCATCTGGAATACAGTTTGCAGTATTAGTCATCCCGTCAAAAAGGATATTGCAAAATTAGACAGAGTACAGAGAGGGGTAATAAGAATGATCAAGCGCCTGGAAAAATTATCTTATGAAGAGAGATTGAAATGATTGGGGTTGTTTTCTATAGAAAGGAGATGAAAAAGTACATAAAATAAAGACTGATATAAAGAAAGTAAATCAGGAACATCTGTTCGCCCTGTCTCAGACATGAGAACAAGGAGACATTCAATTAAATTAAAATGTGGGAAATTCACTGATAAAAGGAAATACTTCTTTACATAATGGGTAGAAAGACTGTAGAACTTACTGCCACAGGAAGCCACCGAGACCAAGGACTTAGCAAGATTCAAAAAGGAACTGGACGTTTACATAGGTTGCAAGAATATCTAGAAATTATAAATAAATACAAGCATTTTGGAAGAGATATTACATGTCATGCTTCATGGCTTTAGCCAGTCTCTAACTATTAGAGATCAGGATAAGACCTAGTGTATGGGGCAGATCACCATGCACCTGCCTGTTGCAGGGTTCTTATGCCTTCCTCTTAAGCATTTGTTGCTACTCACTGTCAGGGACACAGTACTGGACTATATGGACTTTAGGTGTGATCCAGTGTGGTAATTTCTATGCTCTCAACTCTGTTCAGATACTATGGTGAAGAATGCAATACTAAAACTAACACAGAGAGAGAAAACTCCCTCTTACAGCGAGTAGGTGTTGTGACTGAGAGGAGACTGCAAGATTGGACCCCAAATAAATAACTTTATAGTAACATGAGGCAAGGTCTCTCAACACTTGCTGCCCATTATTATCAAAAGAAAACTAGGAAGTGAGGGAGCTGTAGGGAGGCTGATTCACAAAAGCATCCCTAGCCAACAAAGCACTTAAGCACATACCTGACTTTTTAATCAAGTGTGTATGTCCCACTGAATTAATGGGAGTTAAACACCTGCTCAAGAACTTTCTGGAATAGGGATGTATTTAAACATTTGCTCAAGTGCTTTTCTGAATCAGGACTTTAGAGAGGAAATCATCTGAATTATGCTCCTGGTGAATGTATATAGTAACAACTATCACTAACTACAGCAGCTGAAAACCAAACTTCCAGATGCACGGACTTGTGAGGTAAATGAGAGAACTTGCTTTTTTCACTAATTTCATATTTTAAAGTCTGTTTTTAAGATGCATTTCTATTCCATACATGAACTGGTTTAAAATATAAATCTTTCAGTGTATTCTCTCCATCCAGATTCATAATCAGTGAGAGAAATCTGGGAGGAAAATTCCTTTGAGGCCACCAAACTTGATGAGAGCAGTGAACATAAGCCAGTGAGCAGAAAGTAATTTTTCATGCAGAGTAGCTGAATAAACTAACAATATGATGATGACGATGATATACACAATACTTACAGTGTAATTTCACATTTCTTTGTCAAAGAAGGCAGGTACAATCACTAAGATACCAGTGCAGCAAACCATATGCTTAAGTGTTTTGCTGGATCAGTGTCTAATTTCATCTACATGTTGTAGCAGTCATCATTCCCTATGTGTTGCATCTACAGTGTAATCACATAGTTGTCCTTGTGCCATTATTAACACTTAGCTGATAAAATTACCTCTCTCAAGTTAGCCACCAACTTGGAAGGTCAGTTCACTCAAGGCCCAGTTCTGTAATACACCCATATTCAAAACTTCATATTTAAAACTGAGTCAAGGATTGTGGGGTCAAATGTAGAAGAGTCCATATGCTCTAATAAATACACAAAGAAATTAGCAAAATAATAAAAGGATTAATTTTCAGACCTTTACCTTCATAGCCCCAGGAGCACAAATCATCTGTGGTTCCATAGATCTTCCATTTGCTCTTTACACTTGCTCCCTTGGATAGTATGATATTTTCTTCGTCTCGGTTGCCAGAATGAAAAAATAAATCTTCTCCTTCAAGCGAAAACAGGGCTTCATTTCTACATCCCCACTGTTGAAGTTCATTTGTCTTGTTGCAAGGATTCAGAGTGATTACAACCTGGTCTTTCTTTGACGGCACTCCCAAGCATAGCTTCAATGCCACACTCAGAAGCTGGTGATCAGAGACCCACCTGAATTTTTGTGACTCATTGTCTTGGTTGCAAATGGCAGTTCTGACTGAGCTAGAACTGTGAGCTTGTACACAGCGCTTGTGGTCTTCATTATATATTAAAAATATTCCACGATCTGTAAAACAACATGAGAAAACACATTTTTTTGGCAAGAGGGGTTTGTAAGCAGAAGAGTAGATTTTTTCCTAGTGAAAGAAGCATGATTTTTACCACTTAACTATAGGTTCTGTTAAACCTAAGCAGAAAAAAGTAATTTCTTCTAAAGTACTGATAACTGAGGAGAAACCATGTGTGACTCATGCACGCACAGAGAAGCAATCATTCACATACGCGCACAGATCAAATACATAAGACGTTTTTCCAAGAAGCCTTTCAAAGATGAACTCTGTGAGAATTCAAAATAACTTCAAGCAGATGATATCACTGGGCATAGTGTGTTAAAATTGCTTTGTATGTTTATTAACTAGACTAACGTCTGTGGTAATGTCTAAGACATTTACATTACATTTGTACATTTACATACATTTGTACAGCCTAAAACACACCATTGGTGATTTATATATTTTAAATATGATATATCATAAAAATCAACAACTATTTTAGAGATTAGGATTTTAAAGTTTGACAAATCCTAAGGCCAAATTTCATTGCACAGATTGTCCATTCATTGGTGTCATTATTGTAAACATAATAATAAATAATAACGCTGTGCAATTTGTTGCATTACTGGCAATCATTTATTTATATAATATCTAACCTCCTCTCTGTCATTTACTGTGTTATCCTGGTCTGATTTTACTTTTTTAATAATCTGAAAATCAACCAATTGCCTATTTCAGTTATTTTTTTGGAAAAGTTCCTACAGAGTATTTCTAATTTTCCATACTGAACCTTTCCACTTTCATTTTTCAGAAGCATCAATTTCTAGTCAAATCTTTCAGGCTGAACCCTGCGTTCCTTATACAGTCAAAACTCATTGTGTCAAATTATGTCACTACCCTGCTCCACAGAGTAGAACCAGCTGGCGTTGTGTGGACATAGAGCTCTGTTCATAACCTGAGGGGACAATGTCCTCTGCTCCAGGCACGGCAACACTGTATAATGTTCCAAACACATTTCCTTTATTGTAAATCCAATTTTGAGTCTTTGATTCTCCTCTTATGCATTCTAGTTCCAATCAGAAGTAACTCTACTGAAGCTAAAGGAATTACACTTGTGTAAATGAGAGGTGACTTCAGTCAGAACTTATCTCTCTCGCTATAGGAAACATTTGTGAGACATTTAAGGTTAAGCAAACAAGATGTTGTTTTTCACATCTCAGCTACACAGAGCTGCATCCCTATCCCATTTCTATAAGCCATTCAAATTAATAATTTCAGAAATAAAATATAAAGAATAAGCAGACAGCATCAGAGGGGGTTAAAGTGACCCAGGAAAAGCATGAGAAGAGAAGCACTTCCGTAGCCTTATTTACAACAGACCTAGGACCTGGACTTACCCAGCTGCTGAACAGTTTCCTGGCTAAGAGAGAGAAAAACCAGGAGTAGTGAGAGAGTCATTGCAAATATTTAATTGCTTTCTTCTGCTGTGTCAGTAGTTCCCATCACAAACTAAAAGTTTCTTATGAAATGAGCTGCATAGTAGGGCCTTCTTAGTTCTGAAGGCAGATGGATCAGGGGAAGTTTCTAAATAAGGAAATATCCTGTCACATGTGGCATTTTGAAACACCAGGAATTCACAGAGCAAACTTTGATTTTTTAAGTGAATCGCTTTCTACTGAGGCTAAAGTCTTCTTCCACAGAAATGCAAGCGATAAGGAAAGTGGTGTCAGTTCAGTGCAGATTTTCTGAGGACATGTTTGTGTGACAAATAAGTCAGGTGTTGGGTTGCCATAATAAGGGAGCAATACAGCTGATTGAAATGATATTTGCAAACAATTATTAGACTGAGCCATTTTTCCCTAGTAATAAAGTATGCATGAACAAATCACTTTTTTTTTTTTTTTTTTTTACAATTTGTTCATCAGTCAAAATTGTTCCATGAATCCTTTTTCCAAACACACATGGGCACTGGATTGTTTGTGAATGGCTCATCATGAATATTGGGCCTAATTTCCAGCTACTTTGTTCTTTTGCATGAAGCAGCAGAGGAAGAGGCGCAGCAAAGGTAACATTCCTTGGGTGAGATTGTGGATTGTGCCTCTAAGAGGCGCAGCACAAAATGCACAGCCCAGGGAGAGCGGGGCCCCTAAAGTGGCTTTAACCTTTTTTTATAATCTCAGTCCCAGGCTGCTCCGGGGCTGCTGGTGTAACTTTAAAAGCTGTGAGGGGCACATCTAAATTACAGCAGAGTTGAGGGCTGCACCATGAACCGCAGCTCCGCCCAGAATCTCCATAGCGCTGCATGCTGTGGCCTTGCACCTCAGACATGAATTGCACCCCCAGGTAATCCCCTGACATGCCCCCTACACCAGAGCTTGCAGGGGAGGGGGTCCTCACAGATCAGCTGTTTTTTGAAGTGTCTGCACCAGGTGAATCCTTCCCTTATAGAACTGGGGCATCTAGGCCCCTTTACATTACGTCAGCCCTTTTACCTGGCATCCAAGGGCTGGAGCAGGAATAAGGACCTCACCCCCTCTAGTCTAGGTGCAGAGCTCTGCAAGATCCTCCATTAGAGCAGCCTCAGTCTATTTGTAGACTCTGGGAAGAAGTGAGTTGCAGCAGTGTAGGCACTCCTGCTACAGTCAACGTATTTACAATGCAGAGGCCTGGGAAAAGTGGTGGTGAAAAACTTTTACATGAGCCTGTAGCCTCAGGAGGCATTTTACAGCAACTATACACTGCCACTCCACGTATTGTATGGTTATAGCATTTATGAGCTGCCTTAACTCCATGTGCCAATGTTGATAGGCTGCTAAACCACCAGAAAGCTTTTGTAAAAGTAAGTCACTTTGTGTTTACAGTGAGAAATGCTGTACCACAAAATAAAGGTGTATGAACTGAAACACCCATCACAAATAGCAGGCATTTGTTTGGAAAGTGCTCAGAGATTAGACTCTAAAGTGAACCTATGCCAGCAAAAAAACTCAGAAGTCTCTGCTTTAATTATGAAACAGAGAGACCTAAATGCAAAAAGCAGACATAAGCTAACAGCTCAACTTAAATCTTAAAAGGAAGGAAAGATCCTTAAGAAGCTCCAGAACAGTAAAAAGAGGAACTGAATAAATTGATGAATAATATAACTCTGTGGAAACTCAAAGATAGCAACAATAAACATTAGACAAGGGAAAAGAATATAATCTGAACTTTTCAACTGAGGACCAAATATGTTGATAGAATAAGACCATAAACAAAAATAAGTGAAGTATCAGAGGGCTAGCCGTGTTAGTCTGGATCTGTAAAAGCAGCAGAGTTCTGTGGCACCTTATAGACTAACAGATGTATTGGAGCATGAGCTTTCGTGGGTGAATACTCACTTCGAAGTGGGTATTCACCCTTGAAAGCTCATGCTCCAATACATCTGTTAGTCTATAAGGTGCCACAGGACTCTTTGCTGCTTTTAAAAATAAGAAAGAATCAGAGCTGTGTGAATAACAGATTAATTTTTTTATTTTGACAATTATGCAAAAATTGAAAGAAAAATTCATTTTGCACCAATGGAAAACCATGTTTTTCAAAATTCTCAATCAAAATATTAATTTTAGATTGGAACAAAATTTTTTGTTTGAATGGAAATGAAATGTTTTGTTTTGCTTTTTGATGAAATTAAAGGAAACTTCTAAATGAGAAGCCCTTTCAGCTCAAAAATGTAAACACATTTGTTTTGGAAATGTTAAAAGAAAATGTTTTTTTTTTCTGATTTTAAGGGGTTTTTGGCAAATCCTCTGCAAGAAGCTCTCACATTTCAGAGTTTCCCTAGACCCAACAGCGCAAAGCTCATTATGCAGGAATTTATTGGACATAGTTAAAAATTAACAAAACAACACCAGAAACCCCAGTGGAATTCTGGCAGATATTTTGCTAGACAGTCTTGAAATTATTCTTCTCATCCTTAACTGATGCTTACAGTTTTATTTTATATGAAGACTTCTTCTGAGATTCAGAGGAGTCAGTAATGTAGATCAGTAACTCACAAAAAAGGATGAATTCAAACTGGAACAGGTTCAGAGACGGGCTACAAGGATGATCCGAGGAATGGAAAAACTGCCTTATGAAAGGAGACTCAAAGAGCTTGGCTTGTTTAGCCTGGCCATAAGAAGGCTGAGGGGGGATATGCTCGCTCTATATAAATATATCAAGGGGGCTAACGTTAGGGAGGGAGAGGAATTATTTAAGTTTAGTACTAACGTAGGCACGAGGACGAATGGGTATAAACTGGATATTAGGAAGTTTAGACTTGAAATTAGACTAAGGTTTCTGACCATTAGGGGAGTGAAGTTCTGGAATAGCCTTCCGAGGGAAGTAGTAGGGGCAAAAGACTTTCCTGGCTTTAAGACAAAGCTTGATAAGTATATGGAGGGGATGTTATGATAGGATCGTTAATTTGGGCAATTGATCTTGAATTACCACCAGACAGGTCTGCTCAATGGTCTGCGGGGAGATGTTGGATGGGATGGGTACTGAGTTGCTGCAGAGAATTCCTTCTTGGGTGCTGGCTGGTGACTCTTGCCCACATGCTCAGGGTTTAGCTGATCGCCATATTTGGGGTCAGGAAGGAATTTTCCTCCAGGGCGGATTGGCAGGTGCCCTGGAGGTTTTTCGCCTTCCCCTGCAGCGTGGGGCACGGGTCGCTTCCTGGTGGTTTCTCTGCAGCTTGAAGTCTTCAAACCATTTTTGAGGATTTCAATAACTCGGTCCTGGGATAGGGGTTGTTATAAAATTGGATGGGTGGGGTTCTGTGGCCTGCCTTGTGCAGGAGGTCAGACTAGATGATCAGATTGGTCCCTTCTGACCTATGAGTCTATAAAACAAGACAAAGCTCTCATTCGATGAACCCCCCGCATTAGTCACTCTCACTTAGACATAGGTTGTAAGATTTTTTTAAAAATGTGTTTTGATGCCCAAATCTTGAGGTTATTACTAATTTTTAACATAAATCCTTATTCATGCAAAACGAGGGCTTGGCCATGTGGGGAGGCTGTGGGCAGCTAGCAGGGGTATAAATCTACAGTGCATCAGTATGTTGCTCGCTAACTGTCCATGTGGATCCTGCTGTCATGCATTAAAAGTAATATAGTGTGTTTTGATCTACTCTGGGAGTAGGTCAATGCGCATTAGGAAACTTTTAATGCATGCAGGATAGCGAGGTCCATATGGGCAGTTAATACATGCACACTAGTGCATTGTAGATTTGCACCGCAGCTTGCTGTACACTAACTTACTGTTTAGACAAGTCCTTCCGTTGACTTACATGACCTTATGATTAATCTCAATAAGAATAGATACCTACTATTAATAATACATAGCTCTTTTGTAACAATTTTCATAGGTGAATCTCACTATCACTATTTTACAGATGGAGAAACCAAGGCACAGAGACTTGCTTAAGGTCATTTAAGAGGCCAGCATCAGAGCCAGGAATAGAACCTTGGCCTTTTGAGTTCTAGTTTAGTGCACTATCCACTTGGCTACACTACTTCCCCTATTGCATGTGGTATACTTGGACAAGACAGACTTTATTCCAGAGAGCCATGCAGAGCTAATGGTGGGAGGATTATGAATGTAACATCCAACAGACTCTCTCTGGAATGCTTTTAGGTTCTAATCCAATATCTAATGAAGTCAGAGGGAGTATTTCCATTGATTTCAATGGGCGTTGGACTGAGGCCCTTAGCCCTTGATGAGGAAAAAGCCTTTGGAAGTTGAGATGGCTGTACCTTTTTGAAATTGTGAGGATCATGGGTATTTTGAATATGTTCATACATCAGATTAAAATAATTTATGATCTGATCAACTGATACCCCAGGGAATACCCCATCACTACCCCAAATTCTAACACCACATGTAGCTTCTGAAACAACAGTAACACACACACGTGCACACACACACACACAAAACAGGCCACCATAAGAGCTTTTCCATCAGATCTTTGTTTTGAAGTGTGGGAATTCTCAGGTTGTAATAAACACAACAAAAGGATTTTATGTTTTCTAGGGAGAAGAACCTGCTCAGGTTATACCACAGCCTTTAAGGACTAGGCGCTCAGTACAAGTGAACATGAAGTATATAGCCTTATATGTAGATGGATAGACAGGAGCTTTGCTGTCTCACATGCTTGTACTCTCTCAAATTACCAGGGAGTTACTTCATTAGAGACTCTCCTGTCTTTCCTCTGTTTTTCACTGCTTCATACTCCCCGCCCATTGCTCCTGCAGTATTGCTAGGCTGGCAGTAAATTCTCAATTTGCTGGTACTCATGCCTATGCAATCTATCACAGAATTAAAAATGGTAACCTGCCTTTAGGGAAAAAAAAGCTGTGGACTCGCTGTTCTGAGCAACTATTTGTAATGACAGAAGGTAACTGGGGAGTGGCAGATAAAATTGTATAAAGGGGAACGGAAGACTAACTTATTCAGAAAAGATTAGATACTTTTTTTTTGAGAAAGTAGCTGGTAATATTAATTCTGATGATCTGGGGAGGTAAGGTAACATGGATAAAAACTAGAGCTGTCGATTAATCGCAGTTGACTCACAGAATTAACTCAAAAAATTAATTGTGATAAAAAATGAATCGTGATTTAACAAATGAATTGTGATTAATTGTGCTGTTACATAACAGAATACCAATTGAAGTTTATTAAATATTATTCAGTGTTTTTCTACATTTTCATATACACTGATTTCTATTACAACACAGAATACAAAGTGTAGGGTGCTCACTGTTTTATTTTTGAATGCAATTTTTTTTCCCGACATTTGTTTGTTCAACTTTCATGATAAAGATATTGCACTACAGTACTTGTATTAGGTGAATTTAAATATACTATTTCTTTTGTTTTTTCCAGTGCAAATACTTGTATTCAAAAATAAATATAAAGTGAGCACTGAACACTGTATTCTGTGTTGTAACTGAAATCAATATATTTGAAAATGTAGAAAACCTCCAAAAGTATTTAAATAAATGGCATTCAATGATTAACAGCGCAATTAATCAGAATTATTTTTGAATCGCTTTACAGCCCTAATAAAAATAAAAATATGAGGTGGTTCTCTGTGTGATTCATAGAAGTAAGTAGCAGCTCCTGCAAAATGTGAGACTTGAAAGAGGAAGGCTATGAACTGACAGGATTTAAACTCCCCGTTTCTTTCTCTGGACTCTGTTAAGATCTGGAGGATGAAAAACAGAGAATTAAATAAAAATGTAGAAACAAACTGAATATAGAAAGATGTGTTTGACTGACAGTTGCAAAATGAATGTGTGATCTTGGGCCAGATTCTATTGGAATCCCCAGCAAGTAGGAAAGCTTTGTACACCTCCACCACCACAAAGCAGCACATTAGGACACAGCAAAGCTAGGGCTCATTTTCTCAGTTCCTAGCTCTGTCCCTTATATGTGACATTCTGCAAACTACAGGCTATATTTTAGCCACTTGTAATGATACTTGCTTCAAAGGGGCGTTGGGAAGCCTAGTTAATGTCTATAAAAGTCTGCACATAGAAGGCGCTAATTTAGTGCAAATATTATGGACTTCTTAAGCAAGTCTAGAGTACCTGCAGTGAGCTAATGGGCCTCATCAAATCCTCAGCGTGGAATTCCAGGTCGGGCACTGGAAAGGTTGAGGAACATTTGATATTTCATTCTTTGCAGTCAACACATCACACTGCCCTCTAGTAATGGCCACCTTGGCATGTGGTCTGTGCCAGTTTTTCTCAATGACCTGTCTGTGGGCTGGGACCAGGCCCTGAGATCTCCTTGACACAGGTTAGGAAGGCTGCAAGCCAGTCCCCTGGTATCAAAAAGATTGAGAAACATTGGTCTGTGCCACCAGCATCCCTGGGGGTAGCCTCATTGTGTTTCCTTCTCTACCAAGGATAAAGAGACACTCCTGTGGACAGGGGCGGCTCCAGACCCCAGCATGCCAAGCGCGTGCTTGGGGCTGCAAGCCGCGGGGGGCGCTCTGTCATTGCTGCGAGAGCAGCAGGCAGGCAACCTTTGGCAGCTTGCCTGTGTAGGATCCACTGGTCCCACAGCTTCGGTGGACTTTCCGCAGGCTGCGGGAGGTCCGCCGAAGCCACGGGACCAGTGGACCCTCTGCAGACAAGCCGCCAAAGGCAGCCTGCCTGCCGTGCTTGGGGTGGCGAAATGCCTAGAGCCGATCCTGCCTGTGGATGCAGTTTATGCCACTTCATATATAGAATGTGGTTAACTCAGCTGAGGTTCCATATTTATAAAACCAGTGAGTGTTCACAGTGGTTTCAGATCAAGCCCACAGTTACATAAATCATAGCCTTTTTTTCCTGGCTACACAACCTCTATCATGCAGCACCTACAGAAAGAGATTCCTGCGCCTTTTCTGCTGAGCCAGAATTTCACCCTGGTGATTGCCCAGCATGGAACCATCCCATCTGCCCTTTCTACTCGTCAACTTATTCTGCTTTTCCCAATTACACATGTATATCTGATACCATAATATGAATCATTTTTTTTTCTGCCAGGCTTACCTTTATTCTGAAAATCTTCATCACAGAATATGTTCTTAGTAAGTGTTACTGCATTCATGAAACTTCAATTTCTCCCATTCACACTCATGTACTCACTCTTTAAAATATGCACCTTACTTCCCGTTTGACTTTGCCTAGCTTCCAGTCAGCAGCATCTTCAATCTTGGGATATATGTAGAGTTAAGCAGGTGAGCAAGTGTTTGCATGATCAAGGCCTATACGCTGAACATGTCCAACTTATGTTCTGTACAGTGTTATGTAAACGTACAGAACTAAACAAATGTTTTAAAAAACACAACATAAGGTGCAACATGGCTGCTGGCCAAACTGATAAATATCTATATCATTTTTAAAAACTGCAAACTACATAAAAATGTTCCCATTTACCAGGCATAATAAAAATGCAAAACCTTTACAAACTATCTTTTAATGCTTATTTTACAAAACTGCAGCAAAAAGGAAAGCAATGTACACTTTGCTTTCAGCCATTCATCTCCAGAGTGATACATTTTAATTCAAACATGATTGAAATTTCACAAAAGGAATAAACATTAGATTATATGACATTGCTTGAAGCTAAGACCTATGAAGCATTTTGTTGTTTACATATTACAAAAAATAAAATGCAGAACTAAAAGAACAGCAAGAACGGGCCTGATCCATAGGCGCCAACTATTCCTGTTGCCGAGGGGTGTTTCAGCACCCCCCCCCTCCAGCCCTGCCCCGCCCCCATTCCAACCTCTTCTCCAAAGTCCCCACACCAACTCCACCCCCTCCTTGTCCCCATTGAACCCCTGCCCCAAATCCCCACCTTGGCCCCTCCTCTTCCCTGCCCCCTCCCCTGAGCGTGCCACGTTCCTGCTCCTCCTCCATCCCTCCCAGTGCTTGCCACATGAAACAATTGTTTACCAACATCAAGTGCTGGGAGAGAGGAGAAGTGGGACATGGTGCGCTCAGGGGAGGAGGCGGAGTGGAGCCAGAGGTGAGGTGGGGCATGGGGGCGTGGCGGGGAGCTGCCAGTGGGTGCAGAGCATCCACCAATTTTTCCCCATGGGTGCTCCAGGGCTGAAGTACCCACGGAGTCAGCACCTATGGCCTGATCTAATGCTCTGGGAAGTCAGTCAAAAGAATCCCATTGACTTCAGTGGATTAAGCCCTACAAGAGAACATGTTGAGTAGATGTTCTGAAGTCATCTGAACTGAAGTTATACAACAAAAAAAGGCTTTTTTTAATATGCTGAAGTGAAATACAATGGCACCAGCATGGAGTGCTGGAACTCTGGAGTGAGATTTGCACGATTCCAATAGAATTAGACAGTTGCTTTCCTGAGTGCTTTGAAGAGTCTGTAATGATTATTCTCATAATCAGCATGATGGGCTGACTCTTTTTATGGTTGATAGGGATTGCAGGTAACATGTAGGGACAGGAGAATAGTTTTGGATGTTTTTCATGTGGCTTGAGGTCATTTTTGGTTCTTTTATTAAATAGCTCCCACAGAACTATTCTTCTACAAGTAGATTCAGAACCTCACATGACTATGGAAAGAATGTATTTAACACACAAATACAGTCTCTGCAAAATGCACTACAATTTTAACAGGATAAAACAGCTTTGTCAAAAGGGTTCAGGTAGTCCAGATGAATTCATTTTTATCAAAATCATTTTTATTTTGTGAATTAAAGCATAGCTTGTTCATTCTGCTCAATGTTGGCCACAAGATACTTTGAGTCACTAGCTGCAGGAACAGCATCTCTATTGCAATACAGAGTGTTATCAAAGGTGACATCTATTGGTAACTGGTTGTGTCTTTTTTTCTTGAAGAAAATATAGACTGCAAGGCCAGCTCCTACTAGAATGAGAAGGACCAGAATAACGGCCATCCCACTTAAGTGGTGTGCAGGAACAGCTTCATCTTTCTTCAATACTGCAAATGAATGTGAATCAATTATTCAGGATCCTAAAGATTATGACGATTTATATTAGGATCTGACAGTGGGTCTGATTTCCAATAGTTCTGAGCACCCATATCTCCAAGTCAATGTAAATTGTGGAAAATCAGCAGAAAATCAGGCCCAATGACATTTTTGAAGGCAGAGTTTTATGGCTGTACATCATTACAGTTTACAGATAACTTCTATAATGCTAGTCACAAAATATATCATACAGAGGTCCAGTCAAAACACAGTTAAATACTTAATTCAAAATGAAATTGAGTTTGAGGGGAGAGTTCTGCTTTTTAGTCAGGTTGGAGATATAATAATCACAATAATACATTTCAAATAAACATCCACAGAGCTGAGTATCAAACAGCAATCTTGTCAGAAAGTAAAATAAATATTTGAAAAAGAACTAGATAAATTCATGGAGGACAGGTCCATCAATGGCTATTAGTCAAGATGGGCAGGGATTGTGTCCTTAACCTGTTTGCCAGAAGCTGAGAATGAGTGACAGGCAATGGATTACCTGTTCTGTTCATTCCCTCTAGGGCACCTGGCACTGGCCACTGTCAGAAGACGGGATATTGGGCTTGGATACTGGACCTGGCCTGACCCAGTATGGCTGCTCTTATGTTCTTATATTTTTAACCTGATTTGGGTCTCTCTTTAATTTACTTATAAGAAAGCAGTCCTACCTTTATTGTCTGATAGCTTCTCAGATGGTTCAGCTTCAGTAACTTTCAAATAAAAAAAAAAGATATTCATAATCTTTAAGTTTTACACCAAATTGTGCAGTCACAGAGTAAATAAATCCTGTATGAAGGATTACTATGTTAGACACGCTGCATTTTAAAATAAAATAAAATAATGGAGATGCAAAATATCTGATAACACCTTTAATTTAATCCAAATGAATCATCTACCCAAATCAAGCAACAAATTCCAGTTAAAAATTACATCCAGGAAAAAAAAAAGATATTTTTCTTTGTTTTGCATGAAAAAAATGTTACCAATTGATTTGAGATGATTTCACACCTTCAGAATGTCAAGCCTTCATGACATTTTGAGAAGCTGAAGGTTTTTCACACTAAAGTATGGGGAAAACTGAAAATCCATATTTGTGTTTTTAAGTCTAGGATGCCAAGACCAAGGGGGCAACAGAAAAACAAATTAGGTCACTATTCCCGTCTTCCTTCCATGGGGTCCTAGGCACATCCTCCCCTCTACTTACCTCACAGTTACATACATCCTTCCACTGCTGCTTCTCGGCAGTATCTCCTTCCTCCCTCTCAGCAATAGCTCTGTCATTCTGGGTCCTCTCACCCCCAGTTAACTTCTTCTCAAGTTCTTCCCCTCACATCCCATTTGCAACTCCTCTGTTTTGGCTCCTCTTCCTCCCTAAACCCTTCTGGTTGTGCCCTCTCCACCTCCCTACCAACCGAGCCTGGTTTGGTTAGTGCCTGCTCTTCCAAGGCACTAAGGATAAGGGTGATTGGAGTGGAACTCAGGAGTCCCGGGCCCCTTCTCTATTAGCAATTGCCCTTAAACGGGAGTTTCACCCCGATTTCAATGGGAGTAGGATCAGAATATCTACCACAAAGACAGACCCATACAGAATACGCAATGCAAAGGATTTTGTAGCATCAATATTAGTCATTGTTAATAACACACTGTACTGAACATATCACTTACTCTTTGGTATTTTACAAATAAATCTTTTGTTAGCAGAGCAGTAATAGCTTCTCCAGCCCCCATCTGAGGCATCCATGTCAACACAATATTCATGATAACCATTCGTAGGCTCTCTTTCTTTCCAGTTTACAAACTCTACTGCACTGTTGTCTGCCCATGTCCATTCTCCTAAAGTTAAAATGAAAAATACAGAATAACAAATGACAGGTTAAGGATCACCCATTTCTAGAGATTGAAATGATATAATATGATTTCTACGGCACCTGTCACTGTTGTAATCTGAGCATTGAATTCATTAATTTATTAAATCAATACATTAACATTCTGTAGGACTCAGTTTTCTCTCTCCTTCCAGGCAGACACAACTGAGAATGCCTTATGTCTGTAAGTTTTCACCTGGACATTGTTAGCTGCATTGTCCTAGAGCAGGGGTCAGCAACCTTTCAGAAGTGGTGTGCCGAGTCTTCATTTATTCACCATAATTTAAGGTTTTGCATGCCAGTAATACATTTTAACATTTTTAGAAGGTTGTCTCTAAGTCTATATTGTATAACTAAACTATTGTTGTATGTAAAGTAAATACGGTTTTTAAAATGTTTAAGAAGCTTCATTTAAAATTAAATTAAAATGCAGATCTCATCAGTTTAGTGTGATCCTTGTCCTTGCTGAATTTTCCCATGTCTGGCACGTATTTGGATACTTTAAGCTGCATGCAGACTTTTGAGTGATCAGTTGTTAACCAGCTCCGAGAAAGACAGAGGACAGATTTCATGTGTGAAAATACCTGTTTGCACAGGTATGTGGAGCCAAATGCTGAAAGCATTGCAAACACAATTTTCTTCAAACAGTTAAATTTCACTGGCAGGGACGTCCAACAGGTCGGAACAGAGGCCCTGATCTCTCTCGGTAGCTTTAAATGCACTCCGCAGATCTCCAGACTTTGATGCCCACAATTCTGTTTCTTAACTGAATGAGCTGCATTTCAAAATCTTTAACATCCATCCACTGAAATACAGACAAATCCAAGTCGCTTTCGTTGAACTTTTCAGGTTTAATTAGAAAAGAAAGCATTGGGCCAAATTGCTGGAAATCTTGAAATCTGTCAGAAAATTCTGATTCCAGTTCTTGCATGTATATTCCAATCTTTTCGACACTGACAGTGCAATGTGTCAATAGCTCTTTTATGTGTTGGAAGTAGTGGAAAGTCGAAGTTTGAATATCCTGAGAAAAAACTACTAGTTTTACACCAAATGCTTTCCAGGTTTCATAAAGATCCAGAACCGTTTGCCCTGCACCCTGGAGACAGAGGTTGAGTTCGTTTAGGTGAGCAGTGATGACAGTTAGAAAAATGAGCTTACACAGCCATTTGTCATCATCCAGTTTGGAGTAGTTTTGTCCTTTTTCCAAAAAGAATGCCTTGATTGCACAAACAGTTTACAAAGTGCACCCAAACCTTGCCACAACTTAGCCACCGAATGTTGCTTTGAAGTGGAATGTCATTATAAGCACTGTCCATCTCTTCCAGCAGTGCTTGAAACTGTCTGAGAGTCAAAGCAGATAGAGCAACAATCTGCACCACTGTATTAATCACATTATTAAGCTCTGAATTAGAAATTTTAGCACACAGATTTCCTCGATGGATGGTACAGTGAAATTTGACTGTCAGGAAGCCAATTTGATCTTCAAGTAACTTTACAAATTCCTTCTGTTTTCCGACCATAGCAAGCGCACCCTCTGTTGTCACACAAAACATTTTTCTGATGTCAACTGCTCGTTCTTCAAAATGGTTTACAAAAGTTTCCGCTATATCTTCCCTCTTTGTTTTGCCACGCATGGGTTTTAGGCAACAAAAGTTCCTCTTGATTTAATCAGAAGTACAATATCTTACAACAACTGCCAAATGTGGAACTCCGTTTATATCTACACTCTCATCAACTGTGACACTAAACACTGCTGTGTCTTGTTAATGTTTTCTGCCATTTCGCTGATGCGTCTCTCAACTGTTCTGGCAGAGACAGGCAGTTCTTTTATTCAGATATGCATCTTTATTTGGCAAATCATTGGAACAAAACCTCCGAACTGCTGAGAAAAACTTTTTATACATCCCCCATCTGTAAACGGCTTTCCGATTTTTTGCAATGCATTGTGCAATCTTGTAACTTCCTTCTGTGGCTTGATTTTTACTTACACTCAAGCATTTAAAAACACTGCTTCGCTTTTCATACCCTGTTACTGCCTTTTTGATTGATTCACTCTTGTCTGCTTTGTCAAGAAAGGTTTTCTCATGCTTCATTTCAAAACGTCATCGAACACTTGATGTGCGACAAAAAACACTTTCACAACAGAAAGCACAAACAACATGGTCTTTCTTTTGAATAAATCCAAATGTGTTGTCCAAGATGACTGAAATGAATGAACATCTAACTTTGCTTTCTTAGGAGCTGATATTTTGTCAAATGTCCCCCTCAACTTACAGTGGAAAAAAAATTGCAACAGACGGAACGCACAACGTCAAATGCAGTGCGCTGTTCCACATGATGTAAGCAGCAAATCAGGGCTTAAAAATATCCCAGTACAGTGGTACTGGAACAATTTTTAAGGTGGGGGGTGCTGAGCTGTGCCCCCTGTTGCCCCTGACTGCACCGCTCACTGCCTGAGGCTGAGGCCAGTGGCCACTGCTGGAGGTGGCTGCAGAGCACCAGGCTGACGGCCAGGACCTCAGCATGGCAGCAGAGCCCACGGAACCAGTGGCCAGGAGCTGGGGCCAGCAGAGGGCTGAGCAGGGCTGGTGGACAGGACCACGGCTAGCAGGGGGCTGGTATCCAAGACCCCGGTATGGCAGCAGAGCCCTGGGCATTGTGAGTGCCGCTCAAAATCATCTCTTGTGCTGTCTGTGGCACAAGTGCCACAGATTGCTGACCCCTGTCCCAGAGGAGCACAGCTGCCTCAGTGAACTATGAATCGAATGGCCAGGCCCACTGAGCCTTGAAGACTAAGACCAGGACTTGGAATTTGCACCAGAATTTGCACTAGGAGCCCGCATCATGGGTGGAGCGCCACAATGTATTCTCTGTGGTCATTCAGGTGCAGGGATCTGAGCAGCCCCTGTGGTTTTGGCTCTGCGTCAGAGCCAAGACTAGAAATCAGCTCCCTTGCAAGGTCTGGCTCAGTTAATTAATTCTGCCTGATTGTTTAAGGATGACTTAAGAAATACACCTATTGTTCTCTGCTCTTCCCTTACTCAGGCGCAGCTAGCAGGAATAGCTGCTACTTCCTGTGTCTCAAGGATGAAGAGATCGCAGTGCCTAGACTTGGAGTTAGATGGAAAATGAAAATCAAATTGTTTTCATTCATGGACATTTTCAGCAAATTAAAAACCAAAATAGTTTCACTGAAAACTAATCTTTTTGCCAAAACTTGTGACTGAAAACTGAACAGTTCGATTCAGAAATACTGTTGCAGTGCCTCATGGGAGCTGTAGTTCCAGTGCCTAGGACTAGGAAAGTCTAGTACCAGAAACTGTGCTGAAAACATCCAGTGGGCCCAAAAGGTATAAATTGGTAAGGTGGCATGTTCCTGTCTATTTTCTGCACCACCCAGGATCAACCAGCCAGCAAGGAGCAGAATGCTCACCTCACACTGCAGTGGTATTAATGGTATACCAAAGGCTGCTGTTATACATGCTCTCCAAGGCTTCTGGAGGTATTGCATCTAGCTCAAACAAAATACCAGCAGGAATAGTTGCTGCTAAAGAAAATCTCCCCCTATCCCCTCTGACAGGCTGTGGCTTCACAGGCACAAAATAGCATTACAATCCTAACCTATAAACACAGAAATACATTTCTTTAAAAGACTTTAGCAGATTTTTCAGAACTTCCTCTTGCTGAATAAATACTTAACACTGAGATTTCTTCACAAACTGAGGTGCTGTTAAGTTTGGTTAAATGTCAAGGGAATGAAAGGAAAGTGTGAAATGAAATAAATACTGTATGTGTATATTTTTTTCTATTTACAAGAGAGAGAGACAGGGATATAAAATGTGCAGTCACCTTTCTGAATAATTTCTCCTTTTTATGTACTATAATTGAAAAATATTAAACATTTGACATCAGATTTCCATCTTCTGTTTGAGTACTTATTTGTAAATAACTATTGAAAGTTAAATAATTACCATCCACATTCTTGTACATTCCAATCCAAAACTGTCTTGAGTCACTTGCAAATGCATCCAAGTGGTGCAAGAGAAAATTCATTTCTGCCATATTTTCTATGGAAACCAAAGAGGCTCCTGCAAAACAAAAATTAATAAATAAGCATCATTTAAGCATGTTTCACCACAGAAAATGATCTGCCCCTTGAAAGAATCATGATGATATTTTCTTAACCCTCCTGATACATTTAAAATAGCCATAGACTGTAATTAATTTTTGCCACTGAGGTCAATGAGAGCTCCAGAAACAGATCAGTAACAGCCCTTGTATTTTGCTCTTTAGAGGAAAACATCCTTTTCTTTGAGCTGCTATACTGGTTATTGCCAGGCAATACATATCTTATATCAGTTTTGTATTTGCATGCTCCATTTTTTCAGTTAACTCCAATCTTTCCCTGTGCTTAACGTGCCAGAGACGATGCAATTAGAAAAATGCAGCTTTTAAAAAAAATATATTCCCTCTTGCCCTGGGGATAAAAACAAAACAAGGAAGGAGAGAGAAGCTGTTTTGGGAAATAAGAAAAATCATCATATGTCAATTAAGGGGATGATCTTATTACCACCATAGTCCCAGTTTCCTCAATACTGACATTCTGTTGTATTAATGTAGATGGAATAAGTGGGGCCCAAGAATCAAAGGTATTACCATGATCCTGTCTCTGTCCAACATTAAACAGAGTTAAACAAGGTTTAGTACACAGACTCCTCAGATACCTTAGTACCTTGGCAAACACATCATTAAAATATTTTTAACCTTTTATTAAAGATACAGAAAGCAAGGAGGAGAAAGGTTTAAAGTATTAAGCAAGTCTTCCATTTTAACAGTATCCCATGTTCGCCTTCCCTTTAGGTGGAGAGAGTTTTTAAGAAGAACTGCCTGCCTCATCATCTGACAGTCTCTTAGATAGTATTAAAAATGGTAATAACTCATTTTTGGGGTGGGGAGAAAAAGTTAGTTGAAATGGACAGGGCTGTTGTAGCTCTTGTTAAAGTCTAATTCTGTTTCCTAGAAGACAAAACAAAAGGGTGAAGAAAAGAACAGCTAAAATAGAAAATACTGTTTATGTATCTGTTAACTCTCACTTGCAACTTTACTTCTGGAAAAACACAGGCATAGCACATGGTCTTATCAGCCACTCTGAGACCTGGCAAACTTGTACCACTATTGGGCTGCTCAGAGCACTGCATTTAGCTGCCCTTATAGCAATGTTGCAAAATATGCAGTCTTTGCTGGCTAAGCCAGATCCTTATTAAGCCGAAGGAAAATGGAGAGAGCTAGAAAAAAAAAACAAGGTGGGGAAGGAAAAGGACACGTGGTGGAGACACAATCTCACATCCCAGGTCATGGCTGAGATTTCACTAAAGCTGGTAGCAGTGACCCAGTGTCATCTGGGTCCCTCTGTCTGAGGCGGGTCTCTCTCAGGATGTCAAAAGTACAGTGGAGGCCCAATAGCTCCAAGGATCCCAGGAGATGGTGGGGGTGGCAGTCATGATGGTAAAGTTTGCTCTTTCCCCTTCTCTCATCTTTCAGTGAGCCAGCATCTTGGTAGCCAGCTTTTCCCCACAAAAAGTTTCTTTGTAAGGACCACAAAAGGGAACACTGGGTGGAATAGCCCATCCTCTTATTATTTTATCCACCAATTAGGTCTAATAACCAACATGCCAATTTTGGTTAATTGTTTTTCAGTCCCAAATATCTCTTATTTACCAGGCACCATCTCAGCACAGTCCTAGAATTGTATCAGTAAGCCTTTTTGTTTGGACTAATTTAGTCCATCTCCCTTTTGTACCTTTTACTATTAACATTGATTGTCATAGGTTGTTGTGACATTTTATAAACCTTTACTCACTTCTTACAGCTGAGCTCACAATTAGGCCCAATTATTGTAAGAGACCAGCATTAGGTTCTTTTCCTTTTATGGTGGATTTCCCACACTAGGGTACCAGCATCTAAGAAGTATTAAACTGAGACCACCAACTCATTTCATTTCACATAGGCCACATAAAATTCTGAGTTGTGACTAACAACCAAATCTCCTCTCCTTGAAGTGCTCAGTTCATTAGGACTTTAAAAGAACAAAATATCAAGAACCTCTCTCATTTTGGCACAGAACAGGAACTCCTTTTACAGTCATTAAATTGAAACAAGTAAAAGGAAACCAAGAAGGTCCAAAATACATCTGCTTTTTCCCAGGTACCTGGACAAGAGTCCTTGCAGACCTGCATCTTGAACTCCCAGCTTCCTTCCTTTGGAAAGTCAGCTGATTAAATTCCTACTGCTAGGTTAATTGGCAGGATTCCAAATGCCACTTTATAAGTAAACAAACCTCTTAATCCTTGTTGATCCTGGTTCCTCCTTATATAGGTACAGGGTAGTGGGTTTTATTTCTAGGGCCCAGGACAGTGTCAGCCCAGATGTGTCCCTCCTCAAACCCCAAACAAATCAAACAGTAATCACATAGCAACTAATTTCATTCACTCTCAACCTTTGCCAGGTTCAGACCAGTGACCTTGTGATGGAGTGAGATGAACCTTAGGCTGACTCACCACTCTGGGTATTTGGTAAGCAACCCCACATGAAGCAAATTAAGGACATAATTGGTTAAGGACTGAATGATTAACCAATTAACTAGGTGACTGCTCATCAACCAAGGAAAGCTAAAAGGCAGACAGTAAGAGGATGGAGGGAGGCTTGAGAGATAAATATTGTTTTCTTTTACCCTCATCTTTACTGTAAAGTTTCCCAGTTTTTCATTTTGAAAGGGAAGAAAGCGCTTCCTTTAATTCCACTTTCCCCACCAACCTCTTTCCTACCCGTTCACTTCCCTACAGTGCCCCAGTTTTTCACTTTGAAGATAAAATCAAACTGCTGGTGGACAGATAGTAGGGCTCGTGCCCAAAATAAGTGGCGAGCCTGCAGGAAACTGTTAGGTCCTGATTAAAGATGACACTCACCTAAACGAACACATTCCATGGAAGACTGGGGCCAGCTTTCCATCTCTGAAGACTCAATGTAGTAACAGTGACCATGGAAGGGAATCCAAGATCTGCGTATGTCAGATGTAGGACATTTTCCAGGGAGTTGTGGAAGTTCAGTAGGGGCTAAAACTGAGAAGAAGCCATGCTGTATAAAATCAATAAGGGCTTGATATGTTACTGAAAACACATATATACTCTACCATAAGTAGCCACTATTAATTTGACCGTGATACCATGAAAAAGAACCTCAGATAGTCACAGTTCATGATCTGGGCCAGATTCTCTACTCTGCTGTGGAGGTTTTACATTTGGGGTAACTGCACTGACTTTAGTTGAGGCCTGGTCTACACAACACAGTTAGATCGACACAAGGCAGTTCATGTTGGTCTAACTACGTCAGTGTCTACACTACAGCCTTGTTCCGCTGTTGTTAGTGTTCTACTATACCAGCATAATAACTCCAACTCCACAAGAGGTGTAGGGCTTATGTCGGTGTAGTTAGGGTGACACAGCATCTGTGTAGACCCTGCATCCCTTACATCAGCTGTTGGATCCATGAAATTGACAAGAAAGCCAGGCAGATAGAACCCAGCTGCCCCCCAACTCCTCTGGAGAGCTGGGGGGCTGGACCCTGATCCTGGCTGGGAGCCAAGATGAGAACGGAACCCTCTCCCAGCTGGGAGCTGCAGGCGGCTAGACCCTGCTTCTGGGGGGAACCGAGAAGCGGGGGCAGCTGATATTAGACTTTCCAATGAATCTCCATTGATACTTCCTGTTGGACTGACAGATTTGTAGATGAGTAGAAAAGGCCTAATTCTGAAATTCTTGAGCATCCAAAACTCTCATACAAGTCAGAGTATTTGGATACGCAAGGGATTCAACAGCGGGTCCACAGCTTACAGACTGAAAACAACGTGGCATAATGCACCAATTAGTTTGTGGAATAAACTTTGAAAAATGTTTAGAATTCACTAGTTAGCATCTGTCAGGCACCAAGAAACTGTATCAATGACTATTTCCTTTAAAGAAACCAATATTAGAGCAGAGTATACGTCAACAGTCACATTCATTATTTATATACACACAGTAGAACCTCAGAGTTATGAATGCCTCAGGAATGGAGGATGTTCGTAACTCTGAAATGTTCGTAACTCTGAACAAAATGTTATGGTTGTTCTTTCAAAAGTTTACAACTGAACTTAATACAGCTTTGAAACTTTACTATACAGAAAAAAAATGTTGCCTTTAACCATCTTAATTTAAATGAAACAAGCACAGAAACAGTTTCCTTAGCTTGTCAAATCTTTTTTTTAAACTGTAATTTTTAAAAAAAAACTTTTTTTAGTCATTTACATTTAATGCAGTACTGTGATGTATTTGATTTTTGTTGTTGTTTGTTTGTTTTGGTCTCTGCTGCTACCTGATTACATACTTCCAGTTCCAAGGTGTGCGGTTGACTGGCCAGTTCATAACTCTGGTGTTTGTAACTCTGAGGTTCTACTGTAGTGATAATCAAGACTTGAATGCATTTAAACTTGAAGCTCACTAATTAAAATTGCTAAATTCCGTTGCTTACCATCAGACCTTTTACAGACAGAGCAGTAATTTTCGTCACAAGACCCTGTCTTCCAGGTCCCATCGACATCTAAATAAACACAGGCCAAGTTCTGTTTTGGCTCCTCACTGGCCCACTTAGAGTACTTGATTCTCCAGTTATCAGTCCACTTGTAAAAGCCACTAGTCTAAAAACAAAAGACAATTAAGATAATATTGCTTCCAAAAACTGTCTTAAAAAAAGAACATTATGGTCACAAACTCACACACTCAAATGTCAGAAATAAGTCTGTCTATAAAACCTTAATTCAGACCCCCTGTGGGTATGCATTATGATGTCATCTTTCATTACATGATCACACACTATTTTTTCCAAAGGATGCCGGCTTCTTTCAGAGCACAGAATGGATGATGCTCAATGAATGGGCAATTATTCAATATTAGATTTTATCCTCATTGTTCAATATATGTCCCCAGGCCTTATTTATGGAAGACTACTCAAATCCTGCTTTGAAAACAGAATTAATCATTTCCTAATGGGCTTTTTTATGGTGTTCATCACTATAGTATCTAAGTGCTTCATAAACACTAATGAGGGGAAGTGATATTATTATTCCCATTTGACAGATCAGGAACTGGTGCACAGAGACATTAATGTCAAAAGTGTTCACTAATTTTGAGTGGCCCGTGACAGAGGCATATGACCTGATTTTTCAGGTAATTTAGCATTATAAAGCACTTTATATGTTCAAATCACGGATCTCATTTACTTCAATTGCCGTTGTGAGTACTCAGAGCTTCTGCAAAATAGACCCCAAATATCTCAAGTTGGGCACCCAGAAAACAGGCACACACAATAAGGCTATGTCTACATTGGGATAGTAAGGAAAGTTAAGGCAAATCAGCCAAAGGTGTGATGTGAAAATGCATAAGTTAAAGTATATTAAACTCCCATGCGGATGCTCAAAGGGGGATTAAGTTACAGCAAGCTAAGGTCACTGTACTGGTAAGTGAGAGCATCTACCCGTGGGTTTAATGCACTTTAACTTGTGCACATTGATTTCACACCTTTAGTTGATTTGCCTTAACTTCCGAGTAGCTCCGTGTAGATATGGCCTTACTGATCACCTGTGAAAATGTTAATTTAGTGACACACCCAGCATTACACAGGAACTCTGGGGCAGAGACAGAATCCATTTTTCCAAAGGAGTATTCTATTACCTAAACCATGAGACCATCCTTGCAACCATACACCTTCTAACGTGTGCAACATATGTCTCAGTGGTCCTGCAGACAACAGCCTCATTCACTGCACAGCCCCAAGTCATTCAATGAGCACTTTCCAGGCTGTGCACTGAATGAAGCAGGGATACTGTGGAAAAAAATAGCATGTGGTCATATGATTAAAGACTATAGCATAACACATAGGTGGAAGGAGTCCAAATTAAGGTTGCACATGCAATGTTCTTAACATTCATTGTTTTTTAAATGTATTTTCCTAGCTTTTTGTTTGTTTAATGCAAACTGAGAAAACACAAATTCCACCACGTGGAGCCATATTGATTCCCATTGGTCTTATAAGTAGGGCTAGAACCCTTGGCTCCATAGCACAGACCTCCACTACTTGAGCTAACAGAGTGACTGACAGCAGTAGTAGTTTGTTATCCTCTATGTAGGCCAGTCATTGCAGGGAGAAGAGGCGCACATGTCAGCCAATTTTTCCACAATTTGCTGACATCAGTGAAATGTTGAGGCTCAAGATTCTTGGGTAGTGGTCATTGACTTTCTGCCTCTCTCCTCCCCAAGCCTGATCCCTTCTGCCCTGGTCTCTCCAGTCTGCCCTTGACCCAGCCTGTCAGCCTCCCTCTCCTGGCCTCTTGTTCCAGTTCTCCACCTTCCTGAACTCCTCATCCTAGTTTCTTCAACCATAGCACCCTTATCTCAATCTCCCACCCCCTCAGCCTCTCTTGACTCCTTGTCCCATCCCTATCCCCCTGCCTTGCTACCCCTGCCACAGCTTCTTGACCCAGTTCCAGTCCCTCATGTTTCCCCAGCTCCATTGCCCACCCTTTCCAACTCTTTGTCCCAGTCTGACCCCTTCACCCCAGTATCTTCATAAGAACATAAGAATGACCATACTGGGTCAGACCAACGGTCCATCTAGCCCAGTATCCTGTCTACCGACAGTGGCCAATACCAGGTGTCCCAGAGGGAGTGAATTTAACAGATAATGATCAGATGATCTCTCTCCTGCCATCCATCCTCACCTTCTGACAAACAGAGGCTAGGGACGCCATTCCTTACCTACCCTGGCTAATAGCCATTAATGGACTTAACCTCCATGAATTTATCCAATTCTCTTTTAAATGCTGTTATAGCCCTAGCCTTCACAACCTCCTCAGGCAAGGAGTTCCACAAGTTGACTGTGCACTGTCCCCAGCTGCTCAGCCCTGTGCATTCCAGCCATGCTTCCTCCTACTCCTCCTGCTCACTGCCAAGCAAGGAGAGCACAAGAAAGGTCATCGCTCTGCTCTTGGTTCCTGTGCCCGGTATCTCGGTGGCCCCTGACTGGCAGGGAGAGCATTGCAGGGAGAGTCTTTGCTCTGGCCCTGCAGCCTAGGGATGGAGCACACACAACTGCTCTGAGGATAAGGGATAGAACAAGCTCAGTCTGGTCACAGGCAGGCACAGTGAGGGAATGGAGCATGCCCACAGCAGATGGAATCTTTGGATAACTTAGCGGCCAAACTCTAACAAGTCCCTGCTGAGCATGGGTGAACTGAAATTTTCAGAGGCTAATAACTCAGCCAAATTTGCACAAATTGTCATGGGAGGGCAAGTAGCAGATCCTTCACCCCAGCCCCTGTCAGATTTAAACCCCTGCTTCAAAGTACAGAGGGAGTAAAGCTTCCCAACAAAATGGATGTGAGAACTAATTAAGAATGCAGGTAAACAGATGTGGTAGCACTGCAGCCCTAGCCACTGGAACAAACAATGGTGGTGATGAAACTCTGCCGTAAATTCAGCCCAAAGTGTTCCCAAGCCCAAGTTTTATACATCTGCAGGTATCTGGTGGAAAGAAGTCTGCCAAGAAGGCAGCCTGAAGTGGCCCACATTCTGCCAATAGTCTGGGGGTCATGTGAAATGCAAAGTGGGTGGCATGGACTGGGAATGATGTGATGCCCGGGCAGCTAGGGGTAAGCTGATTTAATGCATTCCCTTTTCGTTCGCCCTGGAGTTCAAAATTGCTCCAATTCAATGGAAATTCTGAAGGAGGGCAAGCAACAGTAACACTTCCTGCCCTTCCTCACTATCAGTCAAGCAGCAGCTTCAGTGAATCAGGCCTTGAGGCTTTGGTGATCTTCAACCATTTTGCTAAATCATTGTTTTGAAAAGGAAAACAACCCCCTTTCACCTGCTGTTGGTTTGTCCCTTCTCCCACTCTCAGGATTCCCCATCTGCACCTCTCCACATGTTTTTCCACGGCTTCTCTCCCTTCCCCATCATTTTGATGGCTTCCACTCTCCTATTGGTCTCCTCACAGTACTGTGTTTCCACAGGCATATAACTCCATCCGCAGCTTGTCTCCTCTTCACACACCCTTTTCTGTGTCTCCCTCATGCCCATTTCCATGGCTCCCACCATTCCCTAGCTATAGCTTAAGCTGCTTTTGAAGCATGCTAACAGGAACAGTAGGAGTTATTTCACAATCACTGCTCAACTATGAGACAAAAGCAAGCACATCAACAAAGCCCTTGGTAATAACTGCAGACAACACTTGAGTAAGGAATGGGGGAGGTCTGATTTGACATTGATCATCAGCATCATATTCACATTGATTTGATGTCCTTACCACATTGCTGTTAAGACCTATCCATACAGGCTGCCCGATTTTTAACACTTGTAGCCACAGGAATGACTGGCTGTAGGGATCTAAAATACTGGCAAGTTCTGAGTATTCAGCCTTGCAGTTCTTTTGTGCTTCTTCCCAGTTCATTCTGGAACTGATGAGTGAATAGCTACTGTTACCATAAAGGGTAAAGCCAGAGACTGGAACTGTTGTTTGGAAATTATATAATTTAGGTTCTGTAGTGAAAAACAAACACATGGAAAGGTAATTTTGTAGTACATGGACTTATTGTTCCACTGAACAACAAATGTCTGCAGTATTCAAACACTTAAGAGTGGTAGCACTAACAGAAATTAAGACATAGATTTATTTAGGCATGAGCTTTCGTGGATAAAACACCACGCTTTACCCACAAAAGCTCGTGCCCAAATAAATCTGTTAGTCTTTAAGGTGCCATCAGATTCCTTGCTGTTTTTGTGGATATAGACTAACACAGCTACCCCCAACACTAGAAATTAAGACTGGATGCACATCCCACCCATGACTTCAGTGACAAAAAACATAACTCGGAGTTCTTTTATAAAAAGCCATGGTCCTTGTTGATCTGGCTGGCCACTACTGAGCCAGTTTCTCCCATGGTTTTATACTCATTTGGCTCCCTATGCACTGGATTGTGATTAGTTTTAATACAGCTATATGTACTAAGTGGAAGCACAATCTTCCCACCCACTAACCATCCTTGTGGAGCTCATGTCAGCGTTAGCTGGACTGTGACCAAGGCATGGGAGAAGGAGCAGAGCCTGCAGAGCCAATACACCTCACCAACAGTAAATGGGCAGAGAGAGAATAAAGAAGGGGGATACAATCCAGGCTAGGTTTCAAAATCTGGGGCCTGAACACTATCCCTCTGCCTTCCCTCCACCTTCCTCACCCTTCCCTCAAAATTAATCCACAAACCACCACCCTCTCTCACACAGAACATCAGTCAACAGACTCCAAGCATCTATCTCTACCGTCTTTGAGCACTAAACACTTAAAAAAATTCCTCCTCCTCCTAATCCAACCCTTTCAAAACCACCTTGCTCCACATCACCCAACCTAATCATCCTATTCAAAGCAAGTCATGCTATCCTCATGGTTCTGGTGGGTTGCAGCAGGGGGGCTCTTATAAAGCTTCCCTTTGGGCTGCTCGTCATTGTGAGGAGGCATCCCAGGTCAGACCAGGCTACAGGAGAAACAGCTCTGGCCCTTGGTGCGCTCCCATTCTTGTATCTATGTAAGAGCAGGATGCTGCATGGCATACACTAGCTTTTCTATAGGCCAGGCTGCTACATGTATTAGAGATCAGTGTATGGGTCTGTTTTGTTAAAATGTTAACACATAAGGCCGTGAAACTCATTTCATGTGGACGCCATAGGTGATGTGCTGTATGTGGAAAGTCAGCATTTGAACCATAAAGACAATCTAAAAATCACAGTCAAGTTTTTAATGCAATTAACTTGGAAGCTTGGTGAGAAAGAACTCACCAGCATTCCTCTGGCATATGTAGCTTTTGTTCATTTGGCAGTCTTCATCTTTCCATTTCCCTGCTTCCTCAATGGGGTCCTTTATCATCATAACACAATCAACCTGGGGGAAAATGATACATAAATGAGTAAGAATAAATAAACAGCAAGCAAGAAACAATCCTCTTCCTTCTGGATCTGCAGACCCAGATATCTTGGGTGGTTCAATCAGCTATGTATCTGTCACTATTTATATTCACTCTGATCCACATTATCTAATCATCTATTGAATTGCTTCATATTTCAATAGAACTGATAGTGGTGTTGTGATGGCATTTCCAAATCGCATCTTCTCCCATGGGGAAGCCCTTTAAAATCAACTTCTCTATTGTTCAGGGTGCTGTTGTGGCTGCTCACCCCATTCACCTCAGATCACTTATCAGCTATATGCTTTTATTGTTAAAAGGAGACATACTTAGTCAAGACAATAAAGTAAGAGCAGAACAAATGGAACTACAGCCATTATTCCACATTAGTCATTTCATTTATTATTGAACCACACACAATTATGTTTTGCTATTAAAATAAGTTGACATAATGCTGGGGAAAATTTCAAAGCCCACAGCAGAAGCTTATTCTGAAGAAATGTTTAGTGGTTAGTGCATGGGGAAAAAAAAAGGAAAACAAGAGGCACAGATTCCTTATCGTTTGAGGATTTTATTCACACAATTGTATTTCATGATAACTTATGCATGAGTGCATATCTGCATCTGATATTTATAAATATACACCATCCTCTTAATTTTATTATTCATTCTAATAATCCCTTAATAATTTCTAATAAGGCTCCAAAATTACAGAGTTATTGTCAGACCATCTTGTAACCTTTACCCATGTGAGTTTCCTGACTAGTGCCAGTGAAGTCAATGGGTCTATTCACTTGAGTAAGGTTTGCAGAATATGGACCTTATTCCATCCATTTGTTTGGATTCATATTGTATCACAGAGAAAAGCTAAAACTGAAGTTTAAATAAAACCCCAGAGTGACATTTACTATCTGGGGTTAATGTCTCTTTCGCCCGAAAAAAAGTAACCTGAAGCACCTGACCAGAGGACCAATCAGGAAACCAGACTTTTTCAGGTCTGGGTGGAGGGAAGTTTGTGTCTGAGTTCTTTGTCTTGTGCCTATCTCCCTCTCGGCTATGGGAAGGATTTCTCTATTTCCTGCTTTTCTAATCTTCTGTTTCCAAGTTGTGAGTACAGAGATCATAAAAACAATAGGGGTTATTGTTTTTTTTCTTTTGTATTTACATGGTGTAGTTGCTGGAGTGTTTTGAAATGCATTCGTTTTGAATAAGGCTGTTTATTCATATTCCTTTTAAGCAATTGACCCTGTATTTGTCACCTTAATACAGAGAGACCATTTTTTATGTATTTTTCTTTCTTTTTACATAAAGCTTTCTTTTTAAGACCTGTTGGAGTTTTTCTTTAGTTGGGAACTCCAGGGAATTGAGTCTGTGCTCACCAGGGAATTGGTGGGAGGAAGAAGTCAGGGGGAAATCTGCGTGTGTTAGATTTACTAGCCTGACTTTGCATTCCCTCTGGCTGAGGGGGGAAGAGAGATTAGCTCTCGGTACTTCTGTTTTCCAAGGCTGGAAATGGGGAGGGTGGAAGCCCTCTGGTTAGATTCACGGAGCTTGCTTCTGTGCATCTCTCCAGGAACACCTGGAGGGGGGAAGGGAAAAGGTTTATTTCCCTTTGTTGTGAGACTCAAGGGATTTGGGTCTTGGGGTCCCAAGGGAAGGTTTGGGGGGACCAGAGTGCCCCAAAACACTCTAATTTTTTGGGTGGTGGCAGCTTTACCAGGTCCAAGCTTGTAACTAAGCTTGGAGATTTTCATGCTAACCCCCATATTTTGGATGCTAAGGTCCAAATCTGGGACTAGGTTATGATACAAATACTTTATTTCTAATAAAGCACCAACCAAATATAGTTCTGGGCTTTTGCAAAGGAATATTTGAAAATGAAGCTCCAAACAGGTGGTTCTACTATAAGCTGACATAGCTATCCCTTTCTGCTAGTAGGAGAGCTGGAACTCTGCAGCATGACCATTCTACTCTCAACTGCAAGAAGTTAATGGAAATAAACCTACATAAGAAATAAATTGTGCAAGTTATATATGGTTTGACTGATTGACCTTATCAAAATGGTTTAATGATCGTTTGCAATCCACATTTACCTCACTGCGATAATTTGGGAAACCTTTGGCCCAGCTTGTATAGGAGACACCGCTTCCATCTGTCCATAGGAATGTGTACTCCGAATTTACATCATTCAGTCCAATCCAGGTATCAGTTGAGGCATCCTTCAAGTGCGTGATGAGGAAGGCTGAAGGAAAACAAACATTTTTACAAGTGACGCATGGAGACACCAGAATATCCAGAGCTAGAATCATAGTTATAAAATATAAACAAGATTGTTTTAATGGATTTATCACTTTAGACCAGCAACTTCACAGCTGAGATGGTTTCCCTGGCAGTTAAATCAGAAGTTGGGTGTGTCTAGCTATCGTTTTCCCTAAGCCTGATTCTGCAACATTTAATCAATTTGAATGATACTTATGCATATGCACAGTCTGATTTCCTGTGGTTTTGGATTTTAAAAACACAACCTATCACAGGACAAACTCCAAGTTTCAAATGTTAGTATTACAACACTTGCAACACCAGTCTATCTGCTACTAATTCCTCCAATGCTCAGACTTCGAAAAAGGCGACTTAGGAAAGCCGCTGATACATGCACACAAATGTTATCAAAATTACATTTTTCTCAGCTAACTTGTGTCCATTAATTATTAGTTTTAAGCAAAAGTAGCAGGCTCTATTATAAAAACTGAAGCTTTAAATCTTTAACTTGTATGTTAGGAGATTAGCTGATATCTCATCTAATACCAAAATGCCTATCCAAGGGGTGGGAAAACTATGGCTCAAGGGCCACATCCGGCCTGCCAGATATTTTAATCCAGCCCTTGAGCTCCTGACGGAGAGCAGGTTTGGGGGCTTGCCCTGCTCTGCATGGCTCCTGGAAGCAGCAGCATGTTCCTCCTCTGCTCCAAGCGCAGGCCCCGCAGCTCCCATTGGCTGGGAACCACGGCCAATGGGAGCTGCCTGGCTGCAAGCCTGCATAGGAGCTGGAGTGGGGACATGCTGCTGCTTCTGGGAACTGCTTGAGATAAGCACCACTTGGAGCCTCAGTCCCAGCCTGGAGCACCCTCCTACACCCCCAACCCCTCATCCCCAGCCCCACGCCAGAGCCCGCACCTCCAGCCAGAGCCCTCATTCCCTCCCCAACCCCCGATTTCACGAGCATTCATGGCCCGTCATACAATTTCCATACCCAGATGTGGCCCTTGGGCCAAAAAGCTTGCCCACCCTGGACTATATATTTCACCTTGCACTTCTTCACTTGGTATGGAAGCCAGGTTTCCTTCCAAATTTATACAAGCTGTTCGTGCAGCATGCCACGCCAAGCTCTCATTTTCACTGGAACCGAATATTTTGAAACACTGAAAAAGAAAAGTATGCTGAAGGCTGTAATTTGATGCCATTTTGCATCAAAAACATTTGAAATGAACAAGATCAATTTCTGGCATTGTACAGGAGGTCAGACTAGATGATCTAATGGTCTCTTCTGGTCTTAAAAATCTATGAATCTACAAAAAGAAAATATGCACACTGGAGAACTAACATAAAAGCTCCTTTCCTTTAGCATCCAATGAGAAACTTAACTGATTAGTGGTTAGGAGAACAGAATATGGCTGTAAGATAAAAAGTAAGCATATAATAAAAGAGGAGGAAAAGCTTTTATTTTATCAAAGGACTAAAGATAAAGAAATACTCTCTGGCTTGTTAAAAATGGTGAGGTAAATATACATATTAGCAGTGAACAAACAAAATAATTTGATCCTGGCTATAAATAACCCTCCTCATCCAATAGGAAGTTTCCAGTACAAAGCAGGGGAAGAGGAGAGGAAGGGGAGGAGAAGGGTAAAAGCACAATGAAAGAAAATAATTTCCCATTCTTGCAGTCCCAGTATGGAAAAATCTAACCTGAACATTTTAAGTAAAAGTTAATTTTTTTCCCCACTTTTTGTATTTCTTCTATCAACCTTTTTCAACCACTGGTAAAGTGCAACTATTTGTACCACTGGTGCATTTTTCTGACAGGGAATGTGGATAATACATTTTGAATGTCTCATGGAACAGTAACCTGTAGCCTTCTGTGCAATCTCTCTTCATTTGAGCATTTCAGGCCATAACATACAGGATAGTAATAGTAAGTTCTTCCTACAGTGCTGACACCTTTGTATTCAAAGAATTTTTAGTTGGTATAAATGTGACTTTGAGTTTGCTAGGATGATACAGCTGCAGCTCCACCACTAGAAGGCAATGTTTTCACATGCTGCTGCTGCTAACACCTTGTAGGTGATCCTTCACCACAGTGAACTCTGTACAGTTTCACTGTCTCTTGATGATCTGGTACCAGCATCTTAGAGAACAAGGCAAGGGGGTGAGGGGTGAATATATACTTGCACTACATTTGTTTCACAGTGGAGAGAGAAAAAGTACTTGCATCAATATCTGCTTTTTGTGCATCAGTGGGCAATTCCAAATCAATGTACACCCATTCCAGAAGGCATGCATTTATATTCTGCAATTCTGAATACATCCTTTTGGGAAAGAAAGAGAGGGAGTTTTGTACAGACTTATGGATTTTTTTCTTCTAATTCACTCTAGCTGAGAGGCAGCTGTACATTCTCGGTTCATGCTGACAGCTGACACTTTTGCTCACTGAACATGCATAAAAGCAAGTATAAATTACAGACAAAACAGCACACATTTGGTTAGCAATACAATCTTTTTACAATTGAGCATTTGCAAAGTAATTGCAGAAATGGGGCCTAAGCCATTTAAAACCTATCGTAACTCTCAAACTCATTTCTTAGATTATTTAAATATGGATATAATGTCACCATAATGGCCTGATCAGCTAATCAGAACACAAGTTCAGATCATCTAAACCCATACTACAATAATAAGAGACAAAAATATAAATTTTTGTTCAGTTCCTTTTGCAAATAAAATGTATGGAAGATGTTTGCTACTATACCTTGTTATTAAACAAAAACCAATTTTGAGGGCATCCCCCTAGAGGTGCAGGTGATGTGGAAGCAACTGTTGAATGAGTAATATTATTGAGCCTTTCACAGATGAAGCTGTTTGGAGCACCACAGTTCAGATCATTCCACATACCTGGAGCATATTAAATATGGAAAGTAAATTACTGGACAAGATGAAGACTGGAATGAAAATCTACCCCTTCTTCTGGTGATTACAGTATAGAAAGTACAGTTAGTTGGGATTTTCCTCCTGCAATATTTAGGGTTCAGACATTTAGGGGAAGAACAGGGGATATGAATGCCAAAGAATAAACAGTTGAATCAGCTTGTTGTATACAACGTTATTGTGTTATAAAAATATATCAAGGAAGGTCTTTAATGAAAGCTTGTAATATTCTGAAGTTGATTGTCACTGTGAGATATGTATACAAGTTATGGTTATGCATGTATGCATATGGGGGGGGAGAGAGAGAGAAAATTGTAATTGTAACTTTGGTGCATCTTCACCACCACCTCACCGGTGAAACAATCAGACAGTGAAGGGCAGATGAGAATATTCCAAGTACCTTACATTGTACAACCCAGGAAAAGGCAAATGGTGAGCCATTAAAGTTAATGGGACAACACTGAAACAGCTTGAAACGGAAAAGAAATCGCCAGTCTTGGAAAACTAAGAAAGGAGGGAATTTCCCCTACTGTGAATCACCATAATCTGAGAGAAAATTAAAAAAAAAAAAAAAGAAACCAAAACAAAAAAACAAAAACAAAAAAAAAACAAAAAAAAAACACCTGCTAACTCTGTAAGAAGGGAAGGGATTTGAAGTGAAAGGTATCCAGAACCGAGGAGCAGGCCTTTAAGTGAGAAGCTGTATGTGAAATGCTGAGTCCACTTTATGATAGAGGGACTGCTGGGAAACTCTTCAAAGACAAAAGGTAACTTGTACTAGAAAAGGAAATGTATGTAATTAGAAAGCGTAATGCCTACGGTTGCATCTTTATGTGTATTTTCTGTGTAATTTGTATGCATTTGCTTCCTCTTACTCGTTCATCTTTGAATCTGTGATTTTTCTATTAAGTACATTTTTGTTTATGTTTCTCCCAAGCAGGTCTCTGTTGTACAAAATATCTGGAGCATGTGTATGAAAGTGAACTGATAACGGGGAGTGGCTGTTTTTCACACCTTCAGTTTGATATGTGAGTTAAAGATGCCTCTTGAGGTGATTTAATACATTCAACCATCATTTATATGCATATAAAGATAGAGCTGCAGTGGCACATAAATCATTTTCTACTATAGAACTACAGTAGGTTAACTACTCTTGCAATTTGTTTTAGTAATTTATCTCTATCACTATCTAAGATTCTTATATGATCCCTCTGCCATAATATCTGAGCACCTCACAACTTTTAATGTATTTATCCTAGCAAGACAGGGAAGTAGTAGTATTATTCTCATCTCTATTTTACATATGAGGGACTGAGGTGCAGAGAGACTAAGTGACTTGGATATATTAGATATCAATTCTCCTCCCTCATCTTCTGTATTATAAAATATTTATAAATCGTTATTATTTATGTTATCATAGCATGTACAGGTCCCAACCAAGGTAGTGGCCCTATTTTGTTAGGGACTACACAAACACCTGGTCAGAGACTGTTCCTGTCCTGAAAAGCTAGTGCTCTAAATAGATAAAACAAAGTGTAGAAGAGATAAAATGTTATTGTCTCTGTTTTCTGACAGAAACTGAGGCAGAGAGTTTAACTGATTTGCCCATGGTCACACAGAAAGTTTCTGGTAAAGCCAGGAATCGAACCACATCTCTTGAGTCCCAGTCCAGTGCCATGCACACAAAGGGTGACTTCTTTAAAAAAGTACCTCAACTGTCTCAGTGTGATTTGTGCTCCACAGTCATTTAGATACTGTTGAAAATCTCACTCAGTATCAACCCACTTAATGCAATAAATTACTTTACATGAAATATGTGTAACACACACACTCCTATGTCACACAGTGCAGAGCTGTTATGACACTGAAATATTACTATACTCACCTGTATGTGTATACATGACCACACAGTTTTCATCATTATTTGCAAAGTTAGGTTCATTTGGAGACCAGGCTACATAGTTTAGTGGGGTTCCATCGATCCAGCTAAAAGAAACAATATAGTAGTAGTTACTGGATAGACCCATTTTTATTTTTTAAGGCCGCATTAATCATTTGATTTTACGTTACAAAAATTCTAGCTAAACAACAAAAAGTCAGCTTGGTGAACATGCCTTTTGTAGTAGGAAGAGAGTCTGAGACATAAGCCCTTGTATCAGATGCCTGATAGGAAGCCAGAAGCCTGGACTAAAGTAGTGGTCAAAGCTTTGCTGATATAAAGCAAAGCCAGGCTGTGAGCAAGAGACAGATCTGCTCACAGAATCTAGCAAAAACAGGGCAGATATTGCAGAAACACACACGTTCCTAAGAAGTGCTAGGCACAGAATGCTCACACAAACACTTTCCAGAAGGGTAGTACCAGAACACCCCGTATCAAGTATGGTACAAATACTCCCCTCCAAAGATAATGAGAACATACTGACCCCTCCTAAAGATAAGGTCAGGATGACAGTGTGATGGATAGAGATGTTTTGATTCAACCAACATGTATGAGGTAATAGGTGGTAACAACCCACGTCAGGGAGCAGTAACTATGTCAGAGGGGCAATACATAACTTATTTGTATTGGGGTATAAAATGAAGTCTCAGAGGGAGTGTCTTTGGCTGGCCTAGGGGATAATGGAAAATCCCACCATTAACTGAGCTAGCCCATTGCTACGGGCACATGTGTTAGTTTACCTGTAACTATTGAACAAGGGCATTAGGGCTATGTTTCATTGATAATAAAGATGACCAAGTGCCTTCACAACTCACTACAAACTGAGTCTGTGGTTATTGGGCAGCTCAATCGAGGTTTGCTGTGCCAACTATCTGCGCAGAGCTGGGACAGCACACAGAGAACATCTAACATCTAACAGCAGCTTTCTGTGTGACTTTCATTCGTATTAATGGAAATCATATGACCAAAGTCCTGGAGCTCAAGTAGAGAATATTCTCTTGGTTTTTTTAATTTACATTAGATCTGTGTTCACAACAACGACATTCATTTAAAGTATAGCAGCTCAGTGTTAAACAGATATCATATGTAACTTATTTAGATAGATATACTAATACATTTCATATTGATACATTCTATTTCCCCACCTGCATATTTTCTCAGAGTTCATGGATCACAGCACATCACTAAAACAGCTAGCTGAGATAATTACTTGCCTGTAATTGTTGTTCTCTAGACATATACATCTCTGTAAGTTTTTGGGTCAGGGCCCCTACATGTGAATTTAGTGGAAAATTCCTCAACTCAAAGGTCTAATACATTGGCCCCAACCAGGTCTAGAATGACAATCTCCAGTAGGGGGCATCTCAGACACCCTCACTGTATGCATGGTGCTCTCAGCAATGCCACCATCACTTCTTATCTTAGTGGTTGGTGAAATACTCCCAAAATAAAAGCCAATTAATAATGAAAAAAGTCTCAGCTCTCTGGGGAGGAGATGGGCAAGTAATCTGCCAAGGCTGCCTATCAGCAGAGAGCAACATCTACAAGTGAGTAATCTGTATCTTTTCTTCAAAGATACCCAGCTCAGAACATTCCCAGTTTTGGAGCCAATACAACTCTCTGGATGTCTCTACAAGTAAAATTCTAATAGGGAATGCAACACACAGTGCATAACTGTAAACATACTCTTTCTTGTCAGCGATACTTCCAGAACCATAGAGGAAGAAACAGTATGCAAGAAACTGAAAGAACTAATATAACTGACAAGTAGCAGCATATCACCAAGCAAGGAGGAGAGTGAAACACAGAATGGGAGAAGAATAGACTGCGGCAAACAGAATTTCCAGTAAGT
The DNA here is from genome assembly GCF_025201925.1 of Gopherus flavomarginatus. Classification (NCBI taxonomy): domain Eukaryota; kingdom Metazoa; phylum Chordata; order Testudines; family Testudinidae; genus Gopherus; species Gopherus flavomarginatus. The sequence continues at coordinate 41,729,271 of NC_066618.1, forward strand.
AATTTGCCCAGACAGTTAGTGTACAAAGCAGTAGCTCCAGAAGGCAGGACTGCCACTGGAGCTACAGTCCATTAGATGGACTTCCATTAAAGCTAATGAAAGTCATAAAAATAAAGCCATCTGCACAAATAAGGCACCCTGAGTAGTGGAGCGAGTGGCTGAATATGAGGCTGAGTGGCTGTGACTCATAAGCAAATGTCCCGGTAGATGGCACCATAACACTTTGTCTCTCGGTCCATGGCCATAGATGGAAAAAGAAAGATGTAGGAAAAGACAGACCTTGGAAGTAGAGAATTACCTCTTGGATCCCCATTGACATGGGAAAATATAATTCACCGACACTTTTGGGAGAAATTCAGAGGCTGTCCATACAATCACTGAAGAATTTTATGAGAAAATGAACAAGTCAACAAAGCCTATAGCTTATTCACTCTAGATGTTGAAATCGCTGCCACCAGAAAATAACCTACTAGGTGAGGAATGTGAACTCACAGGTATTAAGTTTTGTCTCTGATGGCTCACAGTGAACTCTGGAGCTGAAGCTGGCATGCTAATATATAGAGAAACAATGTCAACATGGGGAAAAGACATTCTGCACAGCATGGGCGTCGCATGGCTCTGGCATTTGGGGAGGCTGGCCCAAGTGCTGGAAACTCCCCTGACACCTGGATCATGGCCTCACCTCCTGCTCCACCCCAGCTTGATCTCCTCCCCCGAGACCTCACCCATACTCCACCCCTGGCTCTGCTCATACTCGGCCCCCTCACCTGCAGCTTGCTGAGTCATTCCACATGCCCCAGACCCACCCCACATGCTGAGTCCCTCTCCTCCTCCATCTCTTCTCCCAGAAAGGTGCCCCTGCCCGCCAGTCACTGAGTCCCTCCCTGCCTCCACCCCTTCCCTCAAAGACCCCCCGCCCACTGCTCACTGAGTCTCTCTATGCCCCTTCCACAAGACCCCCACTGCCCACCGCTCGCTTCATTGTTCCACTCCGTGGAGGAGGGGAGGGATTCAGTGAGTGGCTGGCACCTCAGGGTAGGGGGATGGAGGACAGGAGGGACTCGACGAGTGATGGGTGCCTAGGGGGAGAGGTACAGCAGGGGGAGGAAGACGTGGAACACAGGCAGGGCCACAGGATAAAAGTGGGAGGAGGCCTTGGGACAGAATACAGGCAGGGCCACCACAGCTTTCAAAGACAGCAAGTTGACGGCTGTGCTGTAGGGGAGGCTTAGCTTCCCCTGCCCTATTATACTTGCCATCTATGCTGCACAGGTTTTGAATAAAGGGAGGTGAAGCCCCAGCGCTGTTGACTATGCCAGAAGCACAAGACCTGAGAACTAGTCAGTGTACAGGTGAAAATCTGAAACTAGAAAAAAAATTTCAATGAAGTAAGGAGACAAACACCAAAGCCTAAATAACATGTAGAATCAGGGAAACCACATGATGAAGCGCCGTGGATGTGAGGTTAAGAGTGCCAGTTGGGATCACAGGAGAGACCCATAATCAGTCATGGCCAGAAAAGATTCGACTCTTTGAGAAGTAAGAAGGAGTGATGCAAAAGGCTCACTGCTGAGAATCAACTGATTAAAACTTGGAACTGAGTCCTGCACAGGGGTACAGATCCAAGAGTGGGGATTAGCTAAGATGGGTATCTTTGCAGAAACAATTTTGTGGATCAAACAAAATTGCTGAACTTTTAAATATTTTTGTCTATCCACTAACAACTTCTCTCTAAAACGTCTATAAAATACAAAAAATTATATTCTGGAAATATTGTGTTAAGATTCAGTCCCAAACAAGTTTTACCCCCACCGCCCTTTGAAAATGAAACTGTAATAGCCCCTTTAGGAACAGCTTTGCTAAGTACAATACTTGTACTACGTTCTACAAGCCTGACGTTCATTGTTTACTTACCTAAACTTTTTATCAAGGCTCACACTTAAACCAATATAAAGGGATTCCCCAAAGTCATTATAGAAGCTCTAAAACAAAAATAAAATTTTAATTAAATGTAACGAAATAGCTGTGATTCTGGTTTAGTGCCTATTGTACAGCATGCATAGTCAGCAATAATTTGTTAACTTGCTGATGGTGGAGGCACTTTGCCATATTATGGATTATATCTGAAGACTACAAGTCCTTCACCTGATTGCCAATATTAAAGTAAAAAAGAAAAAGTAGACCAGGATGAAAATGAAGCAGAGGAAAAGCTGCAAGGATATAGGAAAACTTGCCTGGCTGGCAAATTTTAAAATGAAGCAAAAGTACATTTTGGGAGAGTTTAGGAGAGTTCTCATAAGTGCTGGTTGAAAATTTTCCATCACAATATTTTTACTATTATTGTCTTAGAATGTTTTTTTCTACAACATGGAAAGTTTTGCGGGGAAAAAATCATCATCAAAAAATGTCCAGGTTTCAACTGAAATAACCCAACCCTTTTTATCTTTTAGATTTTCAACAAAAATATCAAAGAACATTGTTGGCAAACATAAAAAAATACTTTGGTTTGCTGCAAAAATTAATTTCCCAGCCAACTCTAATTCTCAGTTAAAATCCTTTAAAATGGTAAATTCATGGCTCACCACCTCCTCCTCTACCTCACCACAATTTATGTTGCAAAATAGCAGAGAAAAAACTTCTTTCAGAACAAGACCATGACTCCATGATTTTATATGGAATGAGGTTTCAGCAGCTCCCTTGTATCCCATGGTTGTACCACTTTGAAATTTTTACGTGTGCTGTGCTGATAGCTCAGTAACTCAATGTCAGATTTTTGCATGCCTGATTTAGTCAAAATTCTATTGAGTTTAACAAAGGAACAGCTCTAGAAGCTAGCAACAGTTAGTTTGCATTGTATTTCACTTCTTGTAAAAAAGCTGAGGACTTATCCACACTTGGAACTATACCAAGACAAATGTTCCGGAGTACTTATTTCAGTACATTTCCAAGTGCAAACAAGCCCTGACCCTTGCTAGATATTACCTTCAGGGCCTGACAAGGTGGTGCAGATATATGGTATGACAGTAGACACTTGTCAATGTTTCAGAAGCAGATTGTGAGAAGTGTTTCAGTGTGCTGCACTGAATTATTCATTTCTGAAGTAGTAAATATGTTTCTTACATATTTCCACAGAAATTTTCTTTTACTTTCACCCTCAATGACAACAAGATCTGCAGAATTCCTCTTGCAATACTCTCGGGCTTTTTCCATAGGCAAAGTTTCATGGCTGAAGTAGTACGCCTTGTCCTCATATATAATCCATCCATCTTCACTGACTTTATATGTATATTCTGCAAGATACATAATGAAGGCACATATACAGTATCTCTACAACAGGTTAGAATCATTATATGGTAACATTTTTCTGGCAACAGGAAATACAAAACCTACCAAATGTGGTACTTGGTTCAGGTTTTAATGTTGCTCCTGTAAAATAAAATAAAATCTGAATGTGTTATATATCTCATGCATGTTCTGTCAATGAGATTTATTAATACTGTAATTATAATTTTAATGTGGAATAAGAAAATAAACCCCAGCATTATTTAATACATTTTCCATGTATTGACCTACAATTAATAAGAATATATGACAATGTTTAATAGTCAACAAAATATCATTTTAGGCCCAATCAATGGTTAAGCTTAAAGAACATATTCATGTCCTCAAAGTATTGGATTTCAGCTATCGATAATATGGAGTATAGACCATAAGCTACTTTAAAATGTGTGTCCTAAAATATGTTTCAGGTGGTGAAATCAATTACTCCTATTTAGACTGAAATGGTGTCTTCCATTTAGAGTGAAATAAATAGTGTTTTGATGTCCTTAAGCACACACTAGGTTTCAATATCTTTTCACTGAAACACTTTCCATCAATCTGGAAGCTGCAACAGCTAATAGATGTTAGCATTCAGAATCCACCCAGCCCCTTAACAGAGCCAAGAGTTTTTCACTAAATTGGCTCTATCAGCTGGATGACTCTGCTGTCTTGTAGTCTCTTCATCAGGCCAAGAAGAGCGAGTGAAGTAATGGTCATAGTCATAATGGAAGGGAGCCTTTTGAGCATCTGTATGTCTAAATTTAATTCAGAGGTTTGAATTACCACCTCCCGCTTCGTACCCACTATGATACATTGCTCTGTTTGCATGTAGCCTTATGAACAGTCCATGAAACTGACTCGACTGTTTTTGTTTAATATTCTAATTTAAAGAAGGAAATCCTACCTTTTTTTATTTGACAAGTCCAGTCACCGAATTTTTCACAGAACATATCATTCCACTGCATGTCAGTGTATACATTGAACATTGCACATTTTTCATTTCCGTCATAATTATTGGGTTCTCCATCTGCCCAGTTTTCATAGTTTACCTTTGGTAGAAACACAACTCAGTGACTATTTTCCTTTCAAAGAAGAACAATGGTTGTGCTCTGCAAGGGCAGATGGACCCAGTTTGATTTCAGCTCTTAAATCTTGCACTCATTGGGACAGTAAAAGTTGGGACTATTAGGGAAACAGCATACTCTGCCCTTGCCAGGTGAAGGAGGAACACTGTGTGACTCTTCCACCTGATTTACAAGCTACATTAACGAACTGAAGAAGTTGTGCCTAGCCCCTGTCAACAAAGATACCAGTCATGACATGGGCTATAAAGATTGAGCAATGTGGGACAATGGCCTAATTTTGCTACTGTAGGGATCGAGGGGAGGGAGATTGTCTCTTTGGTTGATTCAATCCAAGATTAACATTGGGTGGTATAGTTCCAGTTTAGGTTTTGCTGATTCCAGTCTATTAAATAGGTGAAAGGTAACAAAATATTAGTTCGACCCGTGATATAAATTGATTTATAACAGTAAGCAAAAAGATTAAGACAAAGAGAATTGTACAAACTGTTTTCTTTAAACAAACAGAACCAATTAGGGAGTCTCCAGTCTTTTGACAATGTTACATAAATTATTTTAGTAACAAATTCAGATGTTGCTAGGATGAAATAAAGTATCCATGAGTGGAGCCAAAGTGTTTTGATCGGTTCATTTTGCTGGAATGAGGTTGCCATGACTTGTGGGCATTCCTTTTTACCATTTTTGTGGGCACCTTTCCTCTTATATGCGGCGGTCACCATAGCTAGATAGTCATCTCCAGACTAGACTACTCAAATGTACTTTATTTAGGGCTACCATGAAAGGTACTCGGAACATAAGAATGGCCACACTGGGTCAGACCAATGGTCCATAGAGCCCAGTATCCTGTTTTCTGACAATGGCCAGTACCAGGTGCTTCAGAGTGAATAAACAGAGCAAGGCAATTATTGAGTGATCCATCCCTTGTTGTTCAGTCCCAATTTCTAGCAGTTGGAGGAGGCTTAGGGATACCAGAGCATGGGTTTGCGTCCCCGACCATCTTGGCTAATAGCCATTAATGAACCTATCCTCCAAAGCACTTTGATTTCAGCATCCCCTTTCTGGGTTTGATACTATTCAGAACATGGAAAACTAGGCTGTTCCCAGCAGTCCTTCCAGGACCCATTATTAACCCAGACAAACAACTTAAAAACAGAGGCAATCCTGGGATGTCTCAGAAAGTATCCAGCCAAGCCCAGCTCTCAAAACAGTTCAGCCACAGTTCCCTGCATGCACTGGGACTTTGGTGCAGTGATTTTCAGCCTTTTGCCTGTAACAGTCTCTCTTTGCTGGAGCTTGGCCATTTCTGTTTCATTGTCACCACAAGAGCCAGGGCGCAAACATCATCTGACCACATTCCATCTGTTTGTACAACCTCTAGCACTACCTAATAAAATAAAATAAAATAATAATAATAATAATAATAGTGAGGGTTGGAGGAGTGACAGGAAAGATAATGCATAGAATGGAGTGGGGAGGAGGCTGACGCATGCACCCTGGGGAAGCAGTGCCACACCCAAGGAGGACCTTTCTGCACAGCAGGGAAATGAAAGAAGCTAGAGGTGAGAAAACCTTGTTATTCTGGCATCCTATCACATCCATCCCTGGGGCTAGTGCAGGATTGTTCCCTATTGAGTATTTTCAAGGGCTTTGTCATCTGGCTGAAAGCATCCCAAGCAATAGGGCTCTTGCCCCTTTCCAAATGTGACCTCTTCAGTGAGGCAAAATCTTGTACTTTGTACTAGACTCCCTTCCCCTCTATCTGCAAACTAAGACACTGAATATTCTCTAAAAGGCCCTGAATATTAGACATCAACTATTGCAAAGAATCCAAGTTCTGCATCTGCTCCAGATGGTGGGTTTGGAAATCTCTTCATGGCCCTGGCAAACTTTTAGATTTTCCAAAGCAGTAAGAAATCTTTCAGTGCTTATGCAAAGAAAATAATGCTTGAAGTGAGCTTTTAAAGCTACTAAATTATGCAACTACAATAGTCAGGGTCAGCTCTAGGCATCAGCAAAGTAAGCAGGTGCTTGGGGCAGCCCATTTGCAGGGGCGGCAGCCGGTAGAGATCCAGCCTGGGAGCTGAGAACCAACAGGAGGCCCTGGGAGCTGTAGTTCCTTGCTTAGCTCCCTGCCTATAGAGCCAGCCATGGAGCAGGGAAAGAGCTACATTTCCCAGCATTCCCTTGACCTCTATCAACAGGAAAGGGAGGGAGCGGGAGTATGGTTGCTGAAACCTCATGCTGCAGCTTGCTGTGAATGGAGAGCTCACTGCTAGATTGGAATGCACTGTGAATGGGGAACAAGTGTGCCCAAGGAGTAGAAGGCTTTGGCCCAGATAGCCCCTTCAGAAGACATCCTCAGATGGGATTAGGGATACTGGTGTGACCTCACCTTGCAGTCCCCAAAGAAAGAATTGGGTGGACTAAATGGACAGTGCCCCTGTCTATCTGAAGCCTAGAAAGGAAGGTATGTGGATCCCACTAGAATTTTAAATGAAAAGTAAGGGAAGGGAGGCTCTACTGGACCTGGGCAGCTTTAGATACGGTACCAGGCATGTAGGAGGATTTCCACTTCTGAGCCATGGAAGCAGAAATTGACTTTTCCTTTCCAGATTTAGCTAATATTCAGAAAAGGAATCTAGCACCTGCCTTCCAGATTTGAACACCTCAAAATTCAGGAGTTCTCAAGTTCAATTTGGTGGGGTGAGGCCCAGAGCTGGGGCAGCAGGTGGTGCAGGTGGGGTGAGGCCCAGAGCTGGGGCAGCAGGGCATGCAGGTGGGAGGGGAGAGCCCAGGGCTGGGGCAGCAGGAGGGTGCAGGGGGGAGCCCAGGGTTGGGGTGTGGGCAGCCAAATTTTTTTTTGCTTGGGGTGGCAAAAAACCTAGAGCTGGCCCAGACAACAGTGATGATCATTGATCAACTTCCGCTGTAAAAAATCCTGCTATGGTGAGTAACAGATGTATTGCATCTGTTGTAAATGCTGTTGTGGGCTCACACAGGGTAGCTTAAGATGTAAGGAGGACAGAAGCAGAAATAGATTGAGTAAAAACTGCATAAAAACAATAGGATAAATTCAGAAAGCCAACTCTGGTGCAAAACAATTAATTACTCACTGGAGAGCCATCACTCCAAGTAAACCCTCCGTCAGGATCAAAGGCACTCATACCCATCCAGTATGATTGATAGTAATGAGCTCTTTCCCTAAAATATTATATATGGATATATAGAGAGAGGACGGTATATAAATCAAAGCATACATATCATTATACACAAAACATTTTAGGACTTGCAACATGTCTATAAGTTTGAATGTTTCCTATTCAATATCTCTAATATGCACTAAAGACATAAGAAATATTTTGCTTCCCTAACACGATAATTTAAATTGCTTACTTAATTTCCAGCATCCCCAGAAAAATATACTGGGACTGCACATGGCAATAGGTTGAGTCATACAATTCTTTGCAGGAAAGGCCTCAACTGCTGATTTACCACCCACAATGACACAGTGGCAAATGCAAATTAATGCCATAGTCCTGCAAAGAACTTAAGCATGTGAGTACGGGACTACTCACTTTCACGTGTTTAAAGTTAAGCATGTGTGTATAGTGCTATGCCAGATCAGAGCCTTAAATTACATGCACACATACAAGGCTTGGCACAGTCTATGCCTAAATATTTTTCTTAGTCTCTCTATTGTTTTTTGCCTTTATTAAGTAAGAAAAGATCCTTGTGCAATATGAACTACTCTTTTATTTAAAAATGGTTAATCCATTTATTTAATTACGGACAGGCCCAAAATATAAATTAACTCATTGAACTAGATCTGATTGAAATTTTTCTAATGAAAAATATTTTGTGTGAATAAATGGCCTCGTTTAAAATAAAAAATTGTGAAAAAAATCATTTTTTTCAAAACTTTTCATTTATTCAACAAAATCAGAAAAAACAAACCAAGAAAACTATCCCATTCATTCTACCTTCCTCCAGGTCTCTCTTTTTCCTTCCCCCTTCCCTTTTTTCAGTGGCAAAAAAATTAAAAAGTTGGAAAGAGGAGAAAAAAAGTAATGGAAAGAAAGAATAGAAGTGGGGAGGAGAGGGCAGGAAAACAAAAGCCAAAAAAAAGAGAGAATTAATTTTTTTCCAAAATGAACTTTTTGAAACCAATTTTGTAAAAAATTTTCATGAAAAAAATCAAATAAATGAAAAATTGTTCCAAACCTGTGGAATGTAAAGGTATTTGAAATTTTTACTCTCATTCTTTTTGTTGTCGTCGTTCATTTTGGATCGGCTCTACACTGCATCTATTTTCTACAGATCACTGTCACATTCCCCCATGTCTTTCAGACATTTCATCCTGGATGACTCATCATCTGCATAAGTTCAACATGGGTAAAAATGCAGAGTTCCAAATTTTCAGCAGTACCCTAGAATGCCACTCTTGTTGATGACACCATCCTCCTCCCGGTAAGCAGGGCCACAACTTGAACATCATCTGTGACACCTTCCTGTTTTCCTCCCTCAACATCCAAGCCACAATAAAGCCTATTGCTTCCTACAGAACTTAATTTAAAAATTCCTTCCTATCTATCATAATGACGAAATCCAAGTCCAGGTCCTAACTACAGCTCACTATTGTAACCCTTTCCTCGCCAGTTGTGTTGATACCCACCTTGTTCCTCTCCTCTCACAATGTTCTGCCAAAATCATCTCTTCCACTGCTCCCTCTTTGAATCCATCAACTCCTAGCACCCCATAGATCTGTATAGCAAATCTAACCAATTTTCCTCACTCTCAAGGGCCTACATCACTTAGCCCCAGAGTGCACATCTGAGTCTGCCTTTTTGGCATTCCCCTATCCCCTCTGTTCCACCAGACACACCAGTGTTGATTCCTTCATATTTTCCTTATCTCTCATTGTATTTCCAGGCTGCCCTGACACATGGAAACACCTCTCAATGCTTGTTTGCATAGCTACCCCTTCTCCTCATTCAAATCCCTTCTAAAACCTTATGTCTGCAATCTCACATATATAGAAAATTAGTATGAAACTCTGAGAATAAAAATTAGAAAAAAATCAGAACCACAAAGATGTACAGATGTTTAAACTGAGGAACTGCATGATCTTACTAAAATACTTTCACCCTTTATTTAATCACCCACACTCATTGTATCATATGTGAAGTCTAGACTGTAAGATCTCCAAAGGCAGGGTCTTGTCTTTCACTGTCACCTCCCTACCATATTCTTGGGTATGGTCAATAAATAATAAAAAATAATAATAAAAATATATACCTGCTGTTCGGTTATCTTCCGTTAACTCTGGAACAACTTTTAGAAACTCCCAAATGACACTCAGAAATCTGATGCCCAAACATTTTGTTTAATGTGAAGTTCAAATGATGCCAAAGCCCATCCCTCACTATTTTTAATGCAACAAAAATGTTTATATTTGAATAAGAACCATGATAGAGACATATAGATTTTCAGCTGAAATGACATTTTTCAGAAAGGATATTTTGTGTTGTATTCCATGAAAATATTTCAAGTGAAGGAATAAGGGCAATGCAAATACTCACAAGCTATTTATTACATTTTGATCTTCTTCACTATGGATACTGGCCAGATCTCCTCCTATAGCTCTACAAAAATCTCGTGCATCAAACCATGTTTTCATATGTTTTCGCCCATTCTGAAAATGCTACAGAGAATTGTACAATTACATACTGTGCCTGGCATCACAAAAATTAAGAAAAAACATCTGTTGTGGTCCATGTTAATCTGCCTGTCTAACACCACCTACATTCATCCATTGCCTTGTAACTGTTCTGCCAAAGCATTGGTCCATGCCTGGTCATCCCTTGAAATTGGTTACTGCAACCTCATCCAGTCTTCCTTCTCTGAGTCTCTAAAAATCCCTACTGTAGTTTCAATTGACTATGGTGCTCTTCCTCACTTTCTGTCCTAAACCACTGGGAAATGCTTGATATCCTTGAGGATAAAAGGAGCTATGCAAATGCAAGTTGCTATTGGGTCAGTTGTAGCCAAGTGTTTCTTCAAATTTATCTACTTTATGCTGTTATAAGGAAGCATGAGTATTTTGTGTTCAGGAGTTTAATACCTACTTTAAAGCATGAGCTACTGTGGGATCTTGAATGCCATCCATCTGGGCATGAGGGGGCAGGAGTTGTTGTTGGAACAGGAGGAGGGGTCGCTCCCTCAACCAACTGTTTGCAGAGAAACATTGATTTCTCTTCACAGTTCACAACATCCCATAATCCAGCTGTAGTTCCAGTTCTCATGGCAACACAGCCTGGCTCCCTTCCTTCATGACACACAAAAGAAAAGAAAATTACTGGTAAGTTAATTCAGGTAAGAGTCTTTTAATTAATGATCTCTTCCTGAAGTATGTACTTACTATTCTATTTAATTTTTTTTTAAAAAGTATATCAAGTGGAGATTATAGATTTTGCTGCAGAGTCAAAGTCATTCAATGTTGCATGTTCTATATGCATACACCCACCAGCAGCTCAGGTGTGATTTAAATAAATACTATAATCAATAAATAGTCATGACTTTGATCATGAGACTTTATGAAGAAGTTATACAGAATTTCACTCACAAACATAGGAGCTGGATTGAGCCAACTAGCAAATCCCAAGTAACAAATAAATTAAGGAAATGAATGTCTATCAGAAGCAGCATTTCCCAATAGTTTATTAGGAAGGTATTTCCAGCATATCCAGTCTGATGCGTTTATTTTTAGTGCAAATGAAATCATTTTAATAATGTAGTCTGTACATTTTTGAGTTTTGTGCTGGCAGACTTTCAGAAGTGTTCTCTAATTTTGAGATCTTCACTTTTTGGATGTCTAGAAAGATACCATGTGACACCTTGTGCCTGATTTCCAGAGGTGCTGTCCCCACAATGAAAGCTGGGCAAAGTTTTTCAGAAGAATTAGTTTATTTGCTGAAAAATGTAGTTTCAGTCGACCTGAAACAATTCACATATTTAACATGAATTCTCTGAATAGTTTTGGCCAAAACCTTTTTTTCAAGCTAAACTCACACAGAGATTTAGGCATGTTCACAAAATAGCCAGCGGAGAAGGTGGTAGTGGTGCTCCACTTATGGCGAGTGCACTTATCTGGGATGTGGGAGCCCCAGATTCAAATCCCCGTTCTGGAGCAGGGATATGAATCCCAGTCTCCCCACTGAGTGCCCTAATCATCGGTTCATGCACTATTCTGGGGTGGGTTTTTCTCTGTCTCTCCCATTGAAGTAGTTCTACTTTGTACAAATAATTAAATACTCACCTGAGTTGCTTGTTAGACCATCAATCAGTGTTTAGTTACCATGTTGATGGCACTGGTCACGCCAAAGCACTTAACAGGGAGGACATCCAAACCATTAATTGCTTCTCTATGCTCCTTCTATGGAGGGACAGCCTTGATTCATTCCATGGCACTAGAATGACGAACTTGGGTAACAAACTTAGACATTGAAATGGGACTTAAACTTGGGTCTCTCCTCTCCTGGGGGAGTGCTTTAACAACCAGGCTGTAAAATCATTTTCACTCTTTACCTCTGACCCAATGACTATTCAAGTATTTTATACAAAATGGAACAGATTCAACAGCAGAGACTGTGAAAGCCCCTTCCAAGAACAGCCTACAGCTTGGTGGTTAGAGCACTCACCTAGAATGGAAGAGACCTGGATTTAAATCCCTGCTCCAGAGTGGGGATTTGAACCCTATTTCGCACATCCTAGTTGATTGCCCTAACCAGTGGCTTTTGGGTGGGGAGAGGTCGCACCAGCTCCTCCTCTAGCTCTTTTGTGAATCTAGCCCTTTAAAAATGCCCAGAAACTAAATGATTTGGGTTAAACTAAACATGTACTTTGTCAAATTTCCAAAAATTCAGATTTAGTTCTTCCCAAATTGATCTTTTTTTAGAACTGCCAGAGAACCAAAAAAACATTCACAACCACACAGCATGGCAGTGCATACCAGGCATTCCTGAATTCCAGTGAGTAAACAGAACTGCTTCACCATCAGCCCACTTGAAAGTCCCTTGTTCCTCAACATTTGAAAGAGCGATCCAGAAATATTTCACTGGACTGAACCCAATCAGGACAGTCAGAAAGGCTTGTTCATATCTGGAAGGAGAATAATAAGTGTCAAATCAATTTTAAACCAAGATTTTATCATACTTTGTTCTTTTTATGAAATCATACATAATGCAAATGTTGGCAATATTATAATGGCATATTAATTTATATAATAAACAAATGCTGATACTTTCATAATCGACAATGATTCCGTCCTTATTTTGTACTGTACAATAAAGAGAATTAAGCTGCAATACTTGGGTTGATTTGAAAATTTTATTTATTCAGCATATAAATAAAGAAACAACGTACAACAGGGTAGTTTTAACTGTAGTATATTGTAGTTTGTCTTCGTTTCTTGCGTGTTATAAGAAGTTCCTCAGCTAAAGTCTAATACTTTTCAAAGGTAACATCTTATGTCATAAAACAGCTGCCCCAGGTAGTATTCAAGAACCATGGGCTCCATTTTAAGTCACAGGACTGAGACTCTTTTCTTAGTTGATGTGGCATCAAGCATGTCACAGTAGCACTCTAGCACATAAAATGCTGTGATACCAAGGTGATGGGTGTCATATGCATCCCTTATATGGACAGATACAGGGTCCCCAACTCCTGCAATTTTATCGTGAGTCGTGAAACAAGCCATCAATGAAATGAGTCATCATGTTATGGGAGAATTTCAGCTTTTATTATATACAATAATTAAAAAAAGGTTCTAACCCTCTGGCTTGCAGATAAAAGATTGAAAACGTAAACCTCAAAGACTCAAAAACTGGAAGAGAAATAAATAGTACCCAAAATGTATTATTTTTCAAATTTTATTTTTTAAGCTAAACTTATGATTTTGGGGGGGGGGGCTAACTGCTGACTTTTTAATTTTGGGGGTTGGCAGTACCTCAGATAGGTAGTAACAGGAGCTTGACCATCTTTTACATTTTTGTTAAAACCAGGATTGATAGTATAATTGTCTTCTGATGTTCCTTGTGACACTGCTTTGTGTAATCTTATTCAACTCCACAATGCAGTTGCCAGTCAATGAATGGCATCTGACAAGCATCGGTCATTACTGACTACAAGTTTGGAACACAGAACCTCCTTTCGGTCTTCCATCCTGCTCACACATTTGAAAGTAAAGGCAGTCTTTTTCATACCTGTCTTTCACAGTGACTAGGTAACCTTTGTTTCCTTCACAGATTTTCTTTGCTTCTGAAAATGTCACAGATGTCTGTCCGACTGAGTAACAGTAAAAACCATGTCTTATCCAGCCCTGTCAACATAAACATCAGACATGCACACAAGTTATTGTCAGATTGTGAAATTACATAGCACACAATAACTGTTCACTACATTTCTAAAAAATTATATTAATGTTGTACTCAACCGTGAAGTTAAACTAAGAAACAATGAGAGAAAAAATAAAGTGATGATAAAACAGTGATAGGGACCACAAATGCCTTGATTGGGCATATTTAGGAACTGCAACTCCAGTGGCTGAAGTAGAATCCATAATGGCATTTGTGTGAGTGTCCCACATTTGTCTAGGGTTGGTGGGAATACATGCTCACAACCACTGCACAGTTCTCATACAAAGCCTGTTAAATATGACTTTTTGTTTGCCCTATGCTTAATTAAAGGTGGGCTGTACTATTGTTTTTCCCCCTCGCTGCTGCCAATTATCCATAATTTGAGCCTTGTCCAGTGCAAAATACTACATAAGAAGATAAGAATGGCCATACTGTGTCAGACCAAAGGTCCTTCTAGCCCAGTATCCTGTCTTCCTCAGTGGCCAATGCCAGGTGCCCCAGAGGGAATGAACAGAACGAGTAATAATGAAGTGATCCATCCCGTCATCCATTCCCAGCTTCTGGCAAACAGAGGGTAGGGACAGTGTCTCTGCCCATCCTGGCTAATACCTATTGATAGACCTATCCTCCATGAATTTAACAGGGATAAAAAATCTAGATATAGTCTTGGCTTTCACAACATACTCTGACAAAGAGTTCCACAGGTTGATTGTGCATTGTCTGAAAAAATACTTCCTTTGTTTTAAATCTGCTGCCTATTAATTTTATTTGGTGACCCCTCATTCTTGTGCTATGAGAAGGAGTAAATAACATGTCCTTATTTACTTTCTCCACACCAGTCATGATTTTATGGACCTCTATCATATTCCCTCTTAGTTGTCTCTTTCCAAGCTGAAAAGTCCCAGTCTTATCAGTCTCTCCTCATATGGCAGGTGTTCCATACCTCTAATAATTTTTGTTGCCCTTTTCTGAACCTTTTCTAATTCCAATATATCTTTTTTGAGATGGGGCGACACATCTGCACGCAGTATTCAAGATATGGGAATAGCATCGATTTATCTAGAGTCAAATATGATATTTTCTGTCTTATTATCTATCCCTTTCTTAATCTCAACATTCTGTTCACTTTTTTGAATGCCACTGCACACTGAGTGGATGTTTTCAGAGCACTATTCACAATGACTCCAAGAGCTCTTTCATGAGTGGTAATAGCTAATTTAGATCCCACCATTTTATATGTATGGTTGGGATTATGTTTTCCATGTGCATTACTCTGCATTTATCAACACTGAATTTCATCTGTCATTTTTGTTGTCCAGTTACCCAGTTTTGTGAGATCCCTTTATAACTGTTCACAGTCTGCTTTGGACTTAACTATCTGGAGTAGTTTTGTATAATTTGCAAATTTTGCCACCTCACTGTTTACCCCTTTTCCCAGATCATTTATTAATATGTCTAATAGTACTGGTCCTAGCACAGACCCCTGAGAGACATCACTATTTACCTCTTTCCATTCTGAAAAGTGACATTTTATTCCTATGCTTTGTTTCACATCTTTTAACAAGTTACTGATCTGTGAGAGAACCTTCCCTCTTATCCCATGGCTGTTTACTTTGCTTAAGAGCCTTTGGTAAAGGACGTTGTCAAAGGCTTTCTAAAAATATAAGTATACTATTTCTACTGGATCCCTCCTGTCCAAGTGCTTTTTGACCCTCTCAAAGAATTCTAGTAGATTGGTGAGGCATGATTTCCCTTTACAAAGACCATGTTGACTCTTCCCCAACAAATCATGTTCCTCTATGAGTCTGACAATTTTGTTCTTTACTATAATTTCAACCATTTTGCCTAGTATTGAAGTCAGGCTTACCGGCCTGCAATTGATGAGATCACCTTTGGAGCCCTTCTTAAAAATTGGTTTCACATTAGCTTTCCTTCAGTTATCAGATACAGAAGCTGATTTAAATGATAGGTTACATACCACAGTAGTTTTGCAATTCCTCCAGAACTCTTGGGTGAATAGCATCTGGTCCTGGTCACTTATTACTGTTTAATTTATCAATTTGTTTCAAAACATCTGTGACACCGTAGCACCCAGTATTCACCACTGTCATGTAATTAGATATGTTTTGTACAAAATATGTCTTGTAAAGTGTCATTCTAAAGTCTTGATCTGCTAGACATTAATATCTCATTGGATTGTATGTGCTATCGTCCTATGTGAAATTATGAAGTGTGGCTATGTATGTGTTACTGAAACATGTTGTGAGGTTGAAAACACCCATAAGCAGCCTTTCAGGGACAACAGTAAAAAGGCCAAACAATGTTAATGGCTCATTGAGGAAATGCATACAAGCACAATGATTACTCTAAGAACTGTTTACAATAGAAACCTCTCAGAGATAGCACTACACAAACAGGAACTGTTTGACTCAGGTCACAGAAAAATAGCTTTCCAGCAAATAGGAAGATGATAAAAAAGGAGGTACCTCACTCTCCCTGTAACAACACAGCTGGAAACACCTGAGGAATAAAGACTGAACAGGGGGGAAGTAATGGTCCCAGGCTAAGGGACTGCTAACCTGTGTGTGAAAACCTGGGAAAGCCAAGCTGCAAAGCCGAGGCAGCTTGTGCCTTTGGAATCTGCCAGCCTGTTTATCACTCAGGGTGAGAATTTGCTAATTTATATCCTACCTATCTAGTGTGTTAAACTCAGTTTGAGGTTTTGTTTATTTACTAGATAATTTGCTTTGATCTGTTTGCTACCACTTATAATCACTTAAAATCTACGTTTTGTAGTTAATAAACTTATTTTATGTTTTAATCCAAACCACGGTGCATTTGACTAAGGTCTCTGAGGAAAATCTCTGCTTGGTTACCGCAAGTGTGCATTGTTCTCTTCACGTTGAGGGAGAAGCAGACCAGGTATTAAACCCATATACTGGCCAGATTTGACCAGGCCAGGATGGTACTGCTCTGGGGTCCAAGGCTGGGAGGCTGGTGGTTAGAAAGTCTGTGTGTAACTGCAGCTGGGTGTATCCCTACCCGTATGAATGCTGGTGACAGTGCAAGCTGGGAGGGCTTTGCAACTTGTCGCAGCAGCACAGTGCTGAGAGGGAGTCCAGGCTAGTGGGTCGGAGATCTCAGTGGTACCCCAGTTCCAGGTGGCATCCCGGCAGGAGGAAACCATCACAACCTCATTTAATGACACCCCCTGGCCTTCAGAGCTGTGCAAGTCCCAGAAAGACACTGATGTTGGCTGCAGGCTGACTTCTAGGAAAATCATTATTGCTGTGCAGCTGGGCAATGCAAAATCTTTCAGTGGAACAATGTTTAAGTATACATCTATACAGCAGATGACTCATGAATAACCAAAACTGCATAGGTCTGCTCAATTCAGAGAAGAGAGAATAAAGACAAAAGGAGACACAAGTAACTGAAAAAGATATTCAGGGCAGGTTTTGCTTAAACGAGGGAGCAATTTTTTCCCAGTGGTCTGAAAATCATCAATGTGCATAAAATAACAATTTGCTAGTTAACAAGTTTTGTCAAAAGCAGTTATCATAGATTGCATCCTAAAAGACAACATAATTTTAAAAGGAGTGAAACCAATAAGTCAAATGATCTTCATGTAATGCCACATATATTGTACTTACTTTCTGGCAGCCTGGGATAATGACCTCAACTTTCTCAGATTCTTCTGCCAAAGGTTTCATTTTACAGATGTAACCAAGTTTCTTTTCGCAAACATCATCTGCCCAATAGCCATCCTGAACATGGCAAAGAAAGGAAAGGGAAGTCAGTGACGAAGGATTAGGTCTTTAGAACATTCCTTATTCCATTTTTCTAGCGTTTTCTGTAAAAAGGTTCAGAGGAAATAAGAACCAGACTGAACATTCACCAGTCTCCAGGCAGCACCCAGACCACCTTTAAGCTTTGGTTTGGGTCACTTCAATTCCCTCCCCACATGACTACAGATTTCTTTTTCTTTACCATGGCCCAACAATAAAGGTCCTCCCTTTAACTTTGAAATTTCATTGGAGGCTCTGCTGCTCTGTCCAAAAATTCATTAGATTATTAGTGCTGGGTGCATATCCTCAGAGTGCACAGAGTTTAAATGGCATTTATGAAGGCTTCAGTGATTGCTGAATAAGTCAACGTTCTTTCTGTTCTATTCTATTCTCTTCTCATAGTGCCATATCTGAGCACGCTGCAGAAGTGCATTACAGGACGTGACTAGTCTCAACCATGGCACGTATGATTCTCTCTCTCTCCTTTTATCTCCTTGAAGAAAAAAATGTGAAATATTTTCAAAACATATTTCTTTAATTTCTGTTCTGCTCTGCATATTTATTACCAAAGATAAGTCAAAGAAGTGTGCCTTGCGCGCAGAACAGAATGTGATAAAATCTGAAGCAGTTCTTGGTTCCTGAGGGAGTTTTTCCTGGGCTAGCCTATGAATGAAATACACCATGCTATCCCACAGCATGACATGTTCCTGACAATAAGAACACTCATCCGAGAGAGAGATGGGAGCTTCTGCAAGGACAAATAAGGATCTAGTAGAACTGTATGAAGAATGTACCAATGTACACACGTTATGTTTTTCTGGATTTGTGGCACCTACTGCCCTGGGTCTTGTAGATAATTTTTAGTGAATATAATAAAGGCAAACTAGCCCTATAGACTGCACCAGCCAAGAAAAGGGGTGTGTAGCAGTTGCAAAACCTCACAAGGGGTCAAACTGAGTTTTTGAGAAAATATCTTTTTTTTTTAAACTGCAAAGCAAAATGGGGAAAACAAAGTAAACTGAGACTATAAGAGATTTAATAGGAATATAGTTGTCCTCTCTCCACCGTGCCCATGATGAGGGGCTGTAAACTGAGCACAAACTATGTGGTGTCTTTCCTGATAAGAGGCTCCAGCTACATGGACTTCCAAAGTTGTAACTTATTTTTCAGAAAAGCACAATAGATATGCAAGATATTTTACAGACAAGAAAGAAAATCCCAGAACCAAGAGTCTTACCACCAAGAAGATCCCACATTTTGTGAGAGGATGCTCAGTGCTCTTTAATTGACTTCCTGAGACCAGACAAAGCTTTAACCTAATGGATCATCCCTTATGTTAAACCTTACTTGTACTGTACT
Organism: Gopherus flavomarginatus; assembly: GCF_025201925.1. Classification (NCBI taxonomy): domain Eukaryota; kingdom Metazoa; phylum Chordata; order Testudines; family Testudinidae; genus Gopherus; species Gopherus flavomarginatus. The sequence continues at coordinate 41,748,234 of NC_066618.1, forward strand.
TGTGCATAGCCTCCGTGCTCACACTGCAGACTTTCAGGATCAGAGCCCGAGAGATAGATTTTTACAAAACCTAAATCTCCAGATGTGGTTACTTCAGATGTCATTGGCTTCAGACTAGTACCCTTGCTCTTGGACAATGAATCAAGCCACAATAGTCACTTAGGCTGGCTATGTGACCACTGCAGCAGGCAGCATGTTTCCCAGCTGAGGCAGACAGACACATAGTAGCTTACTAAAAACAGCAATGTAGATGGGGATAGCATAGCAGCAGCTCGGGCTTGCTACACAAACATGTATCCAGGGGATCCAGGCAGGTTTGTACTCAGGCAGCTGATGCCCAGGCTACAGCCAGCTACACTGCAATTTTTTAGTACCCTAGCTGGAGAAGAGCTTGCATGTGTCTATCTACCCAAGCTGGGAAGCACGATACCTGCTGCAGTATAGACGTACCTTTTGAAAGAAAATAGGCTAGTAGTAAATATAACTGCATTATTCTACCTCTCCCTTCATACTGACGCAATCTTCTTTCCTGTTGTTTGCGTGGGATGGTTCTTCATGTAGCCACTTGGTGTAAGTCACAGGAGTCCCATCACTCCAGTCAAAATACATGTGAATCTTGAGGTCATTCAAACCAATCCACAATTCATCTGTAGGCTCTAAAAACATAAGAAGCAGTTATATAATTTAATAGTATTATTAAATTTCATGTCCATCCCTGACTGAGTAATGAAGGTGGATCTGCCTTCTTGGACTTTAAGACCTTACGTTAACATCATTGTCAGAACTGCAGAATTGATTACGGCTACATTATAAATATGTATGCAGGTAAAATAGTGCCCTGTAGCAATACTCACTGTATCCAAGCTGAGACACTGTAAAGCTGTATTCTTCAATGTTGTGGATACTTGCCAGATCTCCACCCTCTTTTCTACAGGAAGATAAAGCATCTTTCCATATTTTGGGTGCTCTGTAAAGCATATAACAGTAGCCTGAATAGGGGATCCATCCACTGGGGCATTTAATAGGCCTAAAGTCACCTAAAGGAAAAAAAATGTTTCAAACAATTATTCAGAAGACCAATCAAAAGAGGTGGGAATGAAGAGTTCCAGCTACCTAGGCGGGTCATGACTCATCCTGCCAGAGTAGGACAGGATACATCCACGCTGCAATAAAAGACCCACAGTACAGCCACGAGAGGTCTGGGCCAGCTGACTCTGCCTTGCTGGGTTTGGGCTGCAGGGCTAAAAACTTCAGTGTAGAAGTTACATTTGGGCAGGAGCCCAGGCTCTGAAACCCTGTGAGGGGGGTGGAGTGTGTCTCAGAGCTTGAGCTCCAACCTGAGCCCAACCATCTATGCTACTTTTAGTCCCGCAGCCCAAGCCCCACGAGCCCAAGTCAATTGATCTGGGTTCGAAGACTCGGTGCAGCAGATTTTTTATAGCTGTGTAGATGTATCCAATGAGTCTCAGAGGCCAGGTGTGGAATGCACTCCAGATCACCTCTGACTGCAGCACATGATTCCTCTAATACATTCTGCAAACTTCAGCATACATGCAAGGGACTCAGGTCCTGATTAGTCCCCCCAGGGCTGGAGACTTAAGTGGCCTTAGTGGAGCAACATTTAGATACCTACAGAGGACTGACATCATGGAATTCTTCCACACATGTTTATAACTGACGAACAGGCCTAACAATTTGCTTTTGACAATCGAGACAGAAGCTTATGTGCACTGTATAAAGATGCATTCTTTTTTATCTTTTGCTCATTGCAAGATGTTCAATAGAGTTTGGATAAATAGCTTTTATTTGCATTGACCAGCCTACCTGAGGGAATAATAAAGGAATCCAAAGAGGAATTTCCTTTTTTACAGATGTATCCAAGTTTCTGATCACACTGCTGGTTTTTCCATTTACCATTCCCAGACTGTAGCAGTCCACAGATTTTTTCAGACTCAAGAGAGGGACTTCCTTTGAGAAACAGACACAAAAAGCAGAGAATCTCTATATTAACACTGTACATCTTCATCTCACCAACCAAAGGAACAATCTGTTGGGGGTCTTCTTGCATTTACAAATTCATTGCCATATTGTCTGCTAATAATCATCATGTTAAGGACAGGAGATTAGGAAGCAATTGCTTAGCTGACCAACAACATTGATGCTATAAAGTTATTGTCCATTAGTCCAAATAGTCTGACTACAATTGGATATTCATATATAGTTCCACATTTAACCCACTGGCGAGTGTGTGTTACAGTCTCCCTTTGAGCCCGATCTTCAGGGAATATGAGTCTGTTACAACCCTACCTAGCAAAGTTAGCTCAACCCATGCTTTTAGCTCTGGAGGTCCCTGATTCAATTCCAATGTGTCAATCTCGGTGTTCATCACACTTGCTCTCTCTGACCTTTAGAAATGCCAGGGAAACAGTGTTCAGGAAGAAATTCAGTAATATTGAATTTATAAAGAAAGTTGGATTAATTTTGATAATACAAAAGATAGACCAAAATATATATTTCCATAAGTCAGAGACAATATGTTGATTTGAAAATTTTCAACCTCAGTATTTACTGAGCATCTGTAGTTTATGAACCTTATCCCACTTTGGCCATAAATGGGAGGAGACATGCTGAGGAAATATTCTAGAGCCTAAAGCAAAAGATAAATAGCTGAGAAATGGCAACCCTGATTTAGGGGATCTATTTATGTAGAACTTGTGAATTCTGATTGATTTTATGAGTCCTACATATAATGCTAACCTGCAATGTATAGCAAACCAGCCATGGGCTGGCAAGGACTGTGTCATTTATGACACACCCTGTCTGGAAGAAGCTACAGAATAAACAAAAGAAGGCACTAACATTTAGTGACCGTGTTCTGGCAGACCAGTGGGTATGCTAACAGTGGTACCTGACCTTGCATAATCCAGTTATTCCAAGAGGTCTACATGGAGAAGGGTTTGGAGCAGTGGGATTTCCCCAGAAGGGGAACAAAGACTCAAGTTTTGAGACAGCCCTTTCAAAACAGCTGGGGACTCCTTAGAAAACAGTGACCCAAATCCCAAAGAACACTCAAGAGTGATGAGGAAACTGAGGGAGGAAATGGCATTTAAGTGTATCTTATTTTGCATGATTCTGTATTTCTTTTGAGCTGTCTAAAGTAACAGCTAATTGTTTTGGAAACCCTGAGTCAGTTTGCGCATCAAATATCATCCCTGAAGAGGTAAATGGTAAAACAGAGGGCCCACGAGGCTGGGGCTCTGGGAAGGGTGGAACTACTGTCATACAGTATATCCTATGAGTTCTTATACATACTCCTAATCATACTATGAGTTATACATTCATGTGTTGACAGATGAGTGTATTTTAATATATGGACAACCACATAGTAAAAATAGAGGTGTTTTCAACCATTTCATACATTATTTCCTATAACAACTAATTTTTGAGGCTGAGAGGTTGTGGGGAAGATGAGTAAAAAAGATCAGTGATGTTTCAAAACAGATGTGGCAACAGCATTATGGGTATGATATTTGGTGGTGGTGTTTCACCTTGTTTGTCATTTACTTAAGGACTTTACAAGAAATGAATGTTTGATTCATTAGTAGTTTACATGCTTTATGAAAATGATTATGATGTCACAGATACAGGATTATAAATCTAGCTGGGGGAAAATGTAGCGGGGTCTATGAAGACCTTCGTGCAAACATTATAAATAGTTTTTAAAAATGAGAAAAAATGAAAATCTACAATGTATGGTACGTAATGTTTCTAAACAGAAGGTATTTCAATGTTTTTAAATGAGTTTTCCATCTGAATTGAATAGTATGTAAGAAAATCGCTACTGGAAAATCAGGTGTTTGAAGATGATGCAAATGTCTTTAGACTTTAAATGCTTTCCTGGTTTGGGAATCTTCTCTTTCATTTTGCACTACAAAGTAAGGACAAATTCCTCTCACAAACACTCCAGTATTCTACCTTTTTTTTTTTAATAGTCCCATTGACATCAAATGGAATTCTGTGAATGTGGAGAGAGCAGAATATAGGAGCTCATATATTTTGCCCATAAACAGACCACCATTAAACAGACGTGCACCTACCTGGAGCCCAGTTTAAATATCTGAATGGACTGCCACCAATCCATTGCCATCCACCATTGGAATTCAACCTGTTAAGTCCAGTCCAGAGTTCAGAATTTACTCTGCCAAATAGCCCTAAGTAACAAAAAGAAATAAAATGACAATTTATTAAACAGAATTACCGACTGTACAAAGCTTTAATTAAAACTAATAGTTTGAAAACTACATGTCTTGGACAAAATCAGGTATGTAGAGTCATCCGTCATGCAGAGATGCTGCAACACCTTGTTATTGGTAAGGGGGAAGTACATTTCTGGAGCATATTAATATACATTTTGTTGGGAAAATGACACTTTGTTCCCTCCCATCTTCCTAAAAATGGCCCTGAGTCAGGTGTATATATAATATGAAAGCTCCAGAGATCGACTTGTTATTTAGCTTTACCTGTCAGATAAGTTTGCTCATGTAGTTCTGTAATACTTAATAATTCTGCATTCTGTTGCTGGCAGCTTTTTCTTGCTTGGTGCCATGTTAACGCTGAGTTGGAATTTATCTGATAGTGGGTGCCTGTGAAAGGGTTTGTAGTCCAAAAGTCTTTGTCAATGTTGTCTGTAAAGAGATGAATGGCACAGTATTTGTTAATTGAAAATATAATCAATCAGACCTGCCACGATTTGAAAGCATGCCCTCAGTATATTCTAATTAACATAAAGTAGCAATTTCCATATATTTAGATTGCTTTGCACACACCGATTGCACCATTTACACACCCTCCATTCATTTAAGACCTGCCAAATTTCCAACATTAAGGGATTTCTCTGTAGACTAGGTTTTCAGACCTCTTCTACTGGTCTGTGATGAAATCTCCATCTGATTGGTGGCTTTTCCTCTGCATACTGGGGAAGGGCAGCTAATCAGAGATGTTACACACCCCGATGGAAAGTCTGATCTCTCAGCCTGTGCAGCAGGAAGAACTTGCACCCCTGCCTCACAGAGAATAGCTGCTCTCAACCAACTGAGAACTATCTCCCAACCCCTTAGGCCAGCAAAGGGGATAAAGATGCTAATACTACCTCACAGCCCACTAGCTAGAAACATTCAAGTTGGAGGTAAGGCCCTTGGAATTACCAGCCTTCTGAAGGTAGGCAGCTGCTGCCACTATGTGCCCTTGCTCCTACATTTGTAGCCTCATCCATTATCTCATTTATCCCTTACATTTGCTGCCCCATCCCCCAGTGTGCTATCCTGATTCCCCATGTTTCCCCCTTGCTCAGTGTGCTGATCTCCACCTCACCCCCACAGCTAACCCCAGGCCCTGGCTTCCCCCTTAACATGCTTGTCTTCTAGTTCCTCCCACTAGCTTCTGGGGATGCCTGGCTGCTTTCTCCTCCTCCATCACCAGCCTTTAGGAGTCCAGCAAAAGGGGCCACTGCCTCCCCAATACCACACAGAGAGTCTCTGAGCCTCCTGGGCAGGGAATGCAAGTGATACGGGGTTAAGCATGTGCTTAAACCAGGGCCCTTGTTTTAAATGTGAAGAACTTACCTTTCAATGGACAATATCCAAACAAAGAGTCTTCATCGAAGTCTGTAGATGCTGCACACCAGGGGAAGCCCTGTTTATTACCAGCCTTTCTATCCTTTGTACATTCAGCGTACCACGTACTATTGAACTTGAAAGGGAATACGCAGGGTGCCCCAAAGGCATTTCCTAGCAGTGTAAACATATCTAAGGAGACAAATGGATAGAGATAGCAATAACTGGGTACCAGTATCCACGAAAATGTTTGATCATAAACCACATGCCATGCAAATAACTTAGTTAAGCAGGAGCTGATGCTGACATTACATATAATTAATTTCATAGTAAAAATCCTCACATTAAGACCATTGTCACAATCAAAGCTGAGAGAGCCAGGAAATTCTGATTGAATGTTACATTTTAAAGAGTTATTTAGAAAGTAGAGATATGCTGAGTTAAGCTCATCCAAACAACCTTAGCCTGGCCTTCATAGTCATTTCAACCTACCATATTTCTTTGTAACTCTGTCTGGTCCAGATTTTCAAAAATGTTCAGACCTGTTATATATTTAATACCTGCTTTGAATTATGTGAGGATTTTTTTTCTTTTAGTCAAGGAATATTTGATAAAGCCCTAGAGATCTGTAGCTAAATCTTATATTTGGAATAGTTACTTCACTGACTGCTTCCCTTTTGCTCTAGGGATCATAACTTGTGTCTGGCTTCTACTAGCAGCAAATTATGACAACCCCTCTCTCAGCTCAGCAGCAATGGCTGTTGGTTAGTTGTGGGGAGGAGCCAAAGCTCTGTCCAATCCTGTTTCCATACCCTTCCCCTTGTCCTCTTGCTGTGGGAGGGGAATAAACAGGCAGGCAGTCCCCTTTCGTTCAGTTGTGACTGGAGCCAAGAGCTGGGTTCCCCAAGGAGGGACATGATGAGGGTGTTTTTTATTTTCCCTTAATCTCCTAGTTACAATCTAGCTGTTCAATACAGATAAATCTTATTATTTCCACTTGTTCTCCTGCAGTTGCTAAAGGGGAAGAGTTTCCAAAATTTTGAGGTTAGTTTAAGTGCAACCTCAATTCCGAATCACCTGATTTCTAATGTTTGCTCGTTGGTAATTACAATGTTAGTGAAATGATTTTTACTGCTAAATTAAACATGAGCTCTGAACTTTAGCTCCCAGCCCATGAAAGCATGGGATCAGAAGGAACAGCTGGAGCAGCCAAGAACATGCGCAGGCACTCTCTCACTGTTTATAGCCGACTGTCACACCAACTGTAGAAGGTGAAAATTGCCTCTCCAAAGCTAAGACTTCAGGGATAAGCAGAAAAAAACCCACTTATTTTTTACTGACTCCATTTTAAAATATGTGTTTTGTACAGTAAACTTCAGGTCCTTAGGATTTAAGTGGTTTTCTTTTAATTATTATTTTAACAAACATTATTTCACTTCACCTTTAAATGTATTTTCCCCATATAAATGCATACATAGTGAGTGAATAGAGATCATAAACTGAAACTCCTTTTCATCTGCTGCTGGACCACCATGCCTGATGTATGCAATGGAACTCAGGAAGAGTTGGGTCTCACATCCAGTTACTAGAATGTAATATTCCATGAGGAACAGTTAAATCAACCTTAGGACATTAAATACAATGTCATTCTACATTTCTTCCACAAAGGGCCAGGTTAATACCAATATATACACAGATCTTTTGTTTTCATTGTTGTACAAGTAGAATCATCATTCCCTATATACTGATTGACACAATGTAGGGTCTATCATTAATGTACTTCATTTGGGACTTGGAATAGCCATTGCCAAGTTAACCACAAATTGCCAAGGTCAGTTCTTGGAAGGTCCAATTCTGCTCTCTACCTGTAGTCAGCTCTGCTATTGAGCCAACTGTAGTTCTGGAATGATGGTAAGGTGAGGTGCATTGGAAACAAAATTCTTTAATAGCTACAAAAGTATATTAGTTCAGAATAAAGAGATTAATTTTCAAAACTTTACCTTCATAGCCCTGAGAACACAAATTTTCTGTAGTTCCATGGATCTTCCACCTATTCCATGAGCCCGATCCTTTGGACAGCATGACTTTCCTTTCCTCTCCGTGGGCAGAGTTGAAAAATAAATCTTCCCCTTGGATTGCGAGAAGGGTCTTATTTCTGCATTCCCACTGCTGGAGTTCACTTGTCTTGTTACAAGGATACAGTGTGATCGCAGCCTGATCTTTCATTGAAGGCACACCCAAGCACAACTTCAATGCCATACTCAGAATCTGGTGATCAGAGACCCACCTGAATTTTTGAGACTCATCGTCCTGATTGCAAGTGACAATTATGACTGAGTTAGAGCTTTGAGCTTTTACACAGAGTTTATGGTCTTCATTGTGTATTAAAAATATTCCACTGCCTGTAAAACAAAATGAGAAAAAATGTATGGTGAAGGTTGTAATAGGAGGTAAACTGGTCAGTTATTGGATGTTTGAGCCCCCTGCAGTGAAGGAGCTGTTGTGATGCTGGCAAAGCAGGTGCCAGGTTATGCCAAGGTCCCCAGGCCTCACTTTGACACTGACACTTACATAGCTGGAATTATGCTGCCTCCCTTGTGTGTATTATTAAAATAAATTTAGTACTAGAAAAATGTGCTGAGTGTTTAGATTTTATTCAATGCTTGCAAGATGCTGCATGCATTGATCTCACTTAGTACATCTGTATCGCATATTGTGAGGTCATATTTGTGTATTTGCATTGCAAGCCTCTGTAGCTGTGCCAGTCACCAGACAGGAGAGTGAGACATTAATTAGTGTGAAATTAATGCTGGCTTACAACAAAAGAAGTGTTATGTCCTGCCTATCAGAGAAGGCCCATCAAAACCAGACAAACTGTTGTGGAATGTCAGAGAACAAAAGACTTTGTTGATTGCTTTTCTGTTGTCCCTCTCCCCCACCCCAGCACCTCATGAAAAGGAAAAGTGAGTGTGAATTCCTCCCATCAGCTGAATTGGCAGCTCAGAGTGGGACGGAAATAAAAATCCCTGATATGGAGAAATTGTATCTCTGTGCTGCATGGACTCTCGAGGGCAAGCAAGAGATTCCCAGTGTTTATCCTGGCTTAGCCCTATAGAACATACAACGCTTGATTATTATAGAAGCTTCTATTACCTTTTGAAACTTAAGAGCCTATCTCATTTGGGTGTATGTTACTTGTTTTAACCTTGTAAATAACTCTCTTATTTCCTTCTCCTAGTTAATGACTCTTTAGTTAGTTTATTATAGGACTGGCTGCAAGTGTTGGCTTTGGTGTAAATCTAAGGAACAATTGATCTGGGGTAAGTGACTGATCCATTGCGACCGGCAGTAACCTGAATATTGTTTTGATTTTTGGTTTAAGGGACCATCTATCACAAAGCCAAGCTTCCCTGGGTGACAAGATCGATCAGAGTACCCAAGGGGACTGTCTGTGACTCCATGGCTAGGCTATTATAGAGCCTGAGGAGTTTGCACTTAATAAATGATTGGTAAAATCTAAGTATGGAACTCACAACCAATTTGGGGTTTGAACCCTGCTTTTTAACAGTCTGCCCTGAGTTTGGTTGTCATGCTCTTGAGTCATTGTAGGACAGCTTAACAGCTGTACCTTTCTATCTAAATTTAATGAGAAAGAGATCAGGGGCAACTCATCATAAGCACAGGAGGACAATCATTCAAACAAACAAAATGTATAACATTGTATAACCTGCAGATATTGGAAATGTAACAAATATAATGCAAGTTGCTCTTCTTCTTCAGATCCTCAAGACATGCTGATCCCAAGGAGTGTTTCAAAGATTAGTCTGCGAGAATTCATGATTTCCTCACCACCTCAATCTTGTACTGTCACGTAGAGTGTTGTTATACATGTTAATTTTTCAAATGTCTAGGCTAGATTGTAAGTTCCTTTGGGCAGGGACCATGACTTCTGATATGTAGGGCAGTTTTGAGCACACTGTTAAAGCTCACTAAAGGTGGCTCCATGCTCAGGACTGCAAGGGAATGGTTTAATCTCCTGTGAAAGTTAGAGCAGCCTTAGGGTAACTATAGTGGCTCGGGCTTGAAGGAGCACAATAGCACATTGGCCATGTTGCCTCCTCCAAACACACCCCTGACATGCCTCACCATCTGGGGGCTAGAAAAGGATGGTTTAGAGCCTGCTGTGTGTCAAAGAAAGGAAATCCCCTCCGCTGCCTGATTAGATCCACTTTACGGATTTATGCTACCAGAGTGGTAGAAGTGTCCTAGCAGGGTCCAGGATCTTGCCTTATGTAATTCTGTAAAGGGGCGAGACTCACCCCTGCAGCACCTCCTGCTGGTGTCCTGGGAATTAGCTCTTTTTCCAGTCTGGGAGTGTCCTCTGCAGGCCAACATCTCTCTTTTCCTGGGCCCCTGTGTCCCTCCCAGACCCTGGTGCCCCTTTGCACTGGGGCAAGATTCCTTGGCAGTAACCTCACAGTCTCGGGATCTGCCAGCACAGTTTCTGACCCACATCTTGGTCTAAACCCTGATTCTATGCCTTGAAGGAAATCTGAGGACTCCAGATGCCACCAAAACTGAGTGAAGCTGTTTTAAATTAGGGCATAAATAAATAATCTCACTCTGCCCCAAAGAGAAAGTTAAAGTAACTAAGGAAAGGACAAAAAGAGAAGCACTTTTATATCCTCACTTCAAAAAAAATAGTCAGGACAGGAACTTACCTGGCAGTTGAATTGATGTAGTGATGAGGGAAAGAAAAATCAGGAGCAGGTAGACAGCCATTGCAAATATTTCATTCCCTTCTTCCCTTCACCAAAAATAACACTGAGTTATAATCAGTGCCTCATAAGAAAATCCTTCTCTAATGAGCCAGATTAGCAGGTACTCCTTAGTTTTGAAGAGCTGGTTAATATAGGGAAGTTCTATATAAGGGCTTTAAATAAGGAACTATCCTATCCCATGTGACTTTTTAAAATAAATTTATTGTGAGAACTTTGCATACGTAAGCTAATTTCTCTAGGGTTGAAAGAGTGTGTTCTTCTACAGAAATGTCAATGACAAACTTAGTGTTTGCTGTTCATTGTGGATTTCTTGGAATATGGTTGTCACACAAGGGTAGTTTTCTGAGTTACTAAGCCAATCAGAATTCCAGTGAGAATATAGTAAAAAAGACCAGGAGAGGGAGAAAGAGGAAACAGAGATGAGTCTGCAAATGTGTGTCAGTAACTTCAGAGAAAACCTTTAGTACAACATTACACTTTTTAGAGAATATGAAATTCAAACTTGATCTGACCTTGGAGTTAGCAGGGACTGAGAATTCCCAACCTTGAGGATTTCCCAACATAGAAAAGAAGACCTGCCTTAATTGACAACTGGCCCTTCCGTGGCTCCATTGGCTGTGCTCTCACAGGAGCCAGGAGGCTGATGACTACATTAGTAGCAGCCATGGAGGGAACCCACAGAGACAAAATCAGATCTCCAGCTAGAAATTTGGTGGTGTTTCAAGGGATAGTGCTAATAGACATCCTGGCTAATTGGGCAGGGATGGTGTTCCTAGCCTGGGAATGAGGAGCAGGGGATGGATCACTTGATTACTAATTCGATTCATTCCCTCTGAAGCACCAGGCATTGGCCACGGTTGGAAGACAGAATACTGGGCTAGATGGACCTTTGGTCTGACCCAGTATAGCCACTCTTATGTTCTAGAGGGCAGCTAGATCACTGCCCCATAGAAAAACCATAGAGCTCCAACAAAGTGGCATTACCTGAGGAATCTTCAGGAGTTGGGGGCTTTAATGTTATGAAAAGATATAGGTCAGGCTAAAGGTAGTTTTACATTATTGGGATCTGGGAGCAGGTGCTTGCAACTCAAATGCTGCAGGTGAGAGGCTACGGAGTTCTAAAAGCTGTACATTCCCGTCCCTTGAGCTTTGTCTTTGAACAGTGACCGAGGGACATGACCTGTCCTTGGCTAGCTGAGTTGTTCAGCTAAATACATTTCGATTAAGATTTTTCACTCTAAAGGTAAAGTTATGAAGAATGAAAGAACGTTTATTTTCCTATATTTGAAAATTAGAGGCAATTCCCAAACAAAAAAATTCCATTAGGAAAGTTAAAGTAATGCCATACGCACCGAGCTCACTCTTAGAAGAGTGGCTCACTTTCTAAACATTTGCTCCCTTTAAAAAGTATATATATATAGAGAGAGAGGTACAGGTGGGGTTACAAACTCTTACTGAGGTTGCCTGACACTTTCCTTATAAGACCCTATTTTCACTTGCTTATAACTTTGCCATACTTTAATCATTTGGTTTGAAAAGTTCTGTGCTGGGTGTCTGTTATTTGCTCGTCTGTTTGAAAGTTTCCACCAAAAGAGTTCAGCCATTTCTTAGAACAAGGTTAGGTAAATATATTGTTTAGTCATATTAAAATAATTCCCATGACCTACTCTTTGAAAAGCGCAAATGCCTTTAGGCTTTGGAGAAGGGACTTGAAATGTGTCAGGGGGACCAAATTCATCCAGATTTGACCAAGTTATAAGTCTCTGAAAAATCTCATTTCACACATGCTCAGTAGAGACTTGGAAGTATTTAACTGCAATGCTTTGGGAAGATTCTGCCTACAGTAAGCATGCTCTATCCTGGCTCTACAGGTACCAAGCAGGCTTTCCCTGAAATTGCTGTTCCTGGCTGCTGCAGCCCATGGTGGCACTGGGCACCAGCACGGAGAACAGGGAGCCTTTCAGTCCTGTGCTCTCAGTGTTCTCTCTCCTGTCCCAGGAAGCCAGGAGGAGCAAGCCACCTGGCAAATGCTGAGGAGAGAAGAGCCAGATCAGGGAGGGGCAGTGCATTTCTGGTACTTCAAGAACTCTCATTCATAAGCGATAGTGCTGGTCGCAAAGAAATGCTCCTTCTGGCAGTGCTGGAATAGTGTTCTCGAGCATTCCGGCATGACTCATGCTCTGGGGAGGGGCCAGGGAACAGAATGGGACAAGGAGCCAAGCTGGGGGGAAATTGATAGACAGGGGCTGGAGACTGGTAGAGGTTGGGGAAGAGAAGCTTAGATTGGAAGCTGGGGGTGGATGGGAATCTGGGATGGGCTGGACAAGGTGACTGGGACTGACAGGAGGGGAGCCTGAGACTGGCTGGATGGGAAATAGGGGTGGGCAGGGAACAGGTGACTGGGAGCCAGTGAATGGAAGAGACTATGAGTGGCTGGAAAAAATGGTATGTATACATGTAATTAAAGATTGTATCATAATGTATATGCCCAAGGCACTCAAAATAAGGACAAACAAGCAACCTTTATTCTGGCCTTGCGTAACTTTGCAATGCTCAGCTTTGCAATTGTAATGCTCCTTTAACATAACTTTTGTGTGTAATATATATGAAATTGTAATTTGGGTTATTTTGGAGGCCCCTGTTAAGGCCCTTTTTTTCTGGTACAATTGCTATCTCCCTGGTCAGGTGTTTTTCTGTTTCTTCTTCAAGGGGCAGAGACAGCAGAATTTGCACTGGAGGCAGCTTGATGATGACAGTGGGAGGAAATTGGAGAGTAGAACTTCTGCCATCATTCTCATTCTCATGCCTGGTGCACAGGACATCAAGTGTCACAAAAGAACAGAAGCCAAGGGAGGAGGAGGCTTATATTAACAGAATGCACGTTAACATAGTGGGGGACGAGAAACTGAACCTGTCCTGAAGATCGATTAGTTTTTAGAGAAGTAGTTGCTAATATTAAAAGGCACCAATGACCTGCAGAGAGATGCTAATACTAAATAAATGGAAATATTAGGGGTCTGATTCACCTCAGGGGCTATACTTGATTTTGCCACCACAGGGTTGCCAGGTGTCCAGTTTTCGACTGGAATGCCTGGTCGAAAAGGAACCCTGGTGGTTCCAGTCATCACCGCTGACTGGGTAATTAAAAGTCCAGTTGGCGGCTCAGGCAGGCTCCCTACCCAGCTCTATGAGACTTCTGGGAAGCTGCCGGCATCTCCCTCTGTCTCCTAGGTGGAGGGATAGCCACAGGAGCTCTCCGTACTGCCCCTGCCCCCAGTGCCAGCTCAGCTGCTCCCATAGGCCAGGAACCGCAGCCAATGGGAGCTGAGGGGGCAGTGCCTGTAGGCGCGGGCAGAGCCATGTGGTTGTGACTCTGCTTAGGAGCCAGAGGGAGATGCTGGCAGCTTCCTGGAAGCACCTGGGTTAAGCACAGGCCGGAGCCCGCACCCCCACCTCCCTATGCACCCCAACCCTCTGCCCCAGCCCAGAGTCCCCTCCTGCACCCCAAACCCAAGCCCCACTCAGAGCCCGGACCCCCAGCTACAGCCCTCACTCCCACCCACCCCCACACACTCCAATCTCCTGCCTCAGCCCAGAGACCTCTCCTGCACCCCCAACCCTTCATTTTCAGCCCATACCATAGCTGGAGCCCTCACCCTCCTCACCCTGCATGCCAACCTCCTACTCCAGCCCGTTGAAAATGAGTGAGTTAGCAAGGGTAGGGGAGAGCAAGCCAAAGAGGGAAGGGGATGGAGTGAGCAGGAGGTGTGGCCTTGGAAAAGGGGCAGGGGGGCGGGAAGGGTGTTTGTTTTTCTGCAAATAGAAAGTTGGCAACCCTAAGCACAAACCCCAGCAGCACAAGTCTCCAGCAGCAGCAGTACTTCAGGGAGGTAGCAGTTGGCAAAGCCTAAATCTAGCTTCCATTGGGTGAAGTGGGGCCCAAAAGCCTGGACCTGGGAAGAGGGTTACTGCGTGTAGTGATGATTCAGCATGTTCTTTCAGAGGCATCTGCCTAGGGGACAGGAAATCTTTACATTCACAGTACTCAGATGCACCACCTTGTCTGGAAATCTGGACGCATTTGCAGAAAAAGAGGAAATGAAGATTAAGTACAAATTAGCAAGAAATGTGGCAATGCATTAAACATAGATATAGCTGTGTATAATCACCTGACTGATGTTCTGTGGCCTAGAGGAAATGAGTCAGTGACCTGAGACCAGGTTCTAGTGGACAGTTTTCCACATAAAGTCCTTGTGGCACAACTGCTCCTTGCCCTAGTTAAAAGGAGATTAAAGAACTCCTCTGGGCTCAATCAACCCCAACCTGCCGCACCTGCGTCGCTTCCCACAGCTCCCATTGGCCGGTAACGGTGAACCTTGGTGGCTGGGAGGTGTGGACAGCCATGCAAATGTAAACAAACTGTCTGGCGGTCTGCCAGTAGATTACCCTGCTGGGCTGCGTGTGGCCCATGGGCTGCGTGTGGCCCATGGGCTGCCCAACACTGGCCTAGGCTATATTTCTCTAGCTTGTTTAAGAAGTGACCATGTAAAACAGTATCAAAAGATTTAAAGTCGAGATATACCACATCTACTGCTTCCCCCTAACTACAAGGCCGGTTACCTTATCAAAGATGAATATTAGCTTGGTTTGACATGATTTCTTTTTGATGAATCCATGTTGACTATTACTTATCACCTTATTTTCTTCTAGGTGCTTACAAATTGATTATTTAATTATTTACTCCATTATCTTTCCAGGTACCAAAGTTAAGATGCTTGGTCTATAATTCCCGGGGTTGTTTTTTCTCAATCTGAGACAGTTCCTCAGATTTGTCACCTAAAAAGAATGGCTCAAGTTGGGGAATCTCCCTCACATCGTCATCAGTGAAGACCAATGCAAAAAGTTCATTTAGTTTCTCTTCAATGGCCTTATCATCCAAAAATTTTTTTTTGTTAATAGTTTTTGAGTCTTTGGCTAGCTGTTCTTCAAATTCTTTTTTGGTTTAATTACATTTTTACACTTTTACACTTCACTTGCCAAAGTTTATGCTCCTGTCCATTTTCCTTAATAGGATTTAACTCCACTTTCAAAAGAATGTCTTCTTGCCTCTCACTGCTTCTTTTACTTTGTGGTTTAACCACAATGGCTTTTTTTTGTTCCTCTTACAATGTTTTTTAATTTTGGGGTATACATTTAAGTTGAGCCTCTATTCCGTTATCTTTAAAAAGCTTCCATGCAGCTTGCAGGGATTTCACTTTTCACACTGTATCTTTTAATTTTTGCTTAACTAACTTCCTCATTTTTGTGTAGTTCTGAAAATTAAATGCTACCATAGGGGGCTGCTATATTGTTTTTCCCCCTCTACAGGGATGTTAAATTTAATTATATTATGGTTATTATTACCAAGCAGTTCAGCTATAGTCACCTCTAGCTTAGACCCTGTGCTCCACTTAGGACTAAATCAAGAGTTGCCTTTCCTCTTATGGGTTCCAGGAATAGCTGCTCCAAGAAGCAGTCATTTAAGGTTTCAAGAAACTCTGCATCCCATCCTGAGGTAACATGTACCCAGTCATTATGGGGATAGTTGAAATCCCTCATTATTGTTTTATATTTATAGCCTCTCTCTAATCTCCCTGAGCATTTCAAAGTCACTAACACCATCCTGGTCAGGTGGTCGGTAGTATAGCCCAGCTGCTATATTCTTATTATTCAAGCATGGAATTACTATCCATAGAGATTCTATGGTACAGTTTAATTTATTTAAGATTTTTACTTCATTTAACTCGATGATTTCTTTCTTTCACATATAGTGCCACTCCCCCATCAGCACAACCTGTTCTGTCCTCCTGATATATTTTGTACCCCAATATTACTGTTTCCCACTGATTATCTTCATTCCACCAAGGTTCTGTGATACCTATTGTATTAATATCCTCATTAATATGAGGCACTCTAGTTCACCCATCTTATTATTTAGACTTCTAGCATTTGTATATAAGCATTTAGCTAAAAAGTGACAATGTTTTGTTTGCCATTACACAATGTAATTGAATGAGATTCTTTTTCATTTAACTGTTTCTCATCAGATCCTACACATAATTTTATCATCTTCCATCCTCTCCTCCTTACTAGGACCAAGAGTCAGAAGCCAGACCAGGGTCATGCTGAATTTGCTGACATGTGGTACAGCACTTTGCTTTCCTCTCAACCTCTTCATGGATCCCTGACCACCAGACATGTCTCTGGGCTATGGCCTTCATGTGTACAATGCCAAAATGATCTTCATGAAGAGTTTCCAGAACACTAAACTGATTTTTGAATGATCCCCTGCATTTCCCATATGATACAACCTTAATTCACAGATAACTCATGTTGGTGTGATACTAATTTTGTAAACTGGAGATTTTTATGATCCAGCCTGTACCCTGCAGTGCAATTCCCTTCACAAGACAAGTGTATCATCCTTAGTAGTTTCTTTATTGATGTCTGTGCTAGTGATGGGTAATCCATCCACCAAACTGAGATAGAACACTTTGTCCAAAGTTGCTTTGGGTTGATGGGAGTTTGGGCATGGCAGGTGTGACAGCCCATTATCATTGCCACACTGAGTCCTTTTATAGAATTGAATAGTATAGGCATGAGCTGAAAATAGCTATACCCATTACTGCATACAAGCAGCAGCTAATGATGGAATTCCACGTTTCAATCAAAACATTGAAATTAATGGGTAATGATCTGTCAGCAAGGTAAAATATCTACCATATGGATAGGTGTGGAACTTCCCAATTCTGAAGATAAAGCTTCTCTCTCTATTTGTAGATAGTTCTTCTCAAGGGAGGTGAATATTTGTGAAGCAAAGACAACTGGTTTTCTCCATGTCATCAGGAAAAATATAGGCAAGAACTGCAACCATCAATCAGGTGGGATTTGCCCAAACACTTGAGGCAAGTCAAGAGGGAGGAACACTAATAGGCATAAACTTGTGACCAGCCTTGCATGGCTTTAACCCTGGAAACCAAGGCATGTCCTGGTGCCAAGGTGGGAAAGAACCTTGCTGAGCAGGGTCCTACTCTAGTACTAGCAACTAACTGTAACAACTAACTATTTACAGAAGAAATACAAAGATATCGATTACGGAGAGAACTTGCAGAGCAAAAATGAGCAGTTCCAGAGACCGTCACAGCTGGAAAAAAGAAACTGAGCGGGCAGTAAGCTCCTATGTACAGTTCCATGAGGGTGCAACTCCTGGGGTCACCGGAACTGACTCAACAAATATACTGAGGTAAAAATCCTCAGTGACTATGCATGCAGTGCATGGGAATGGATATGAGAAAGCACTCAGAGAAGAACTCACATTTGTCTTGACATACTCTCAGCCCAGGGTCTTCCAAACTTTGCAAGACAGCATTCAAATTTTGAAGATGATCCTCTTGATACTTTCCTGTAACAAGGGTGTCATCCAAATAGCACTGAACTATTCATTCCATTCAGGATCTCATCCATGGCTTTTTGCAACAGGGCAGGTGCTCAGAGTGATACCAAAAGGCAACATGTTGTAGCAAAATAAGCCGTTTTTGTGTGTTGATTATGAGATACTTATCAGAGGCCAGATCAATCTTCATTTGTAGGTATGCACTGAGCACATCCAATTTATTGAAACACTTCCACTAAGAGTTGTCCGTAGTGGTGTTGTAGCCATGTTGGTCCCAGGATATTAAAGAGAAAAGGTGGATGAGGTAATATCTTTTATTGGACCATCTGTTGGTGAAAGAGGCAAGCTTTTGGGCTACATGGGTGACCTGAAGAGCTCTATGTAGCTCAAAAACCTCACCCATCTTGTCTCTCCATTAAGAATAACAAACAAATCTTCACTATGAGGTTGTGGATACCGGTCCGCACATAAAATCAGATTCAGCATCACTTGGAAATCTCCACAAATTTGGACAGAGCCATCCTTCTTGATCACTGGTATGATGGGTGTAGCCCATTCACTGTGTGAAATCTGTGACAAGACTTCAATTTTCACTAATTGTCCAAATCAGCTTCCACTTGAGGCTTGAGAGCATCAGGCACAACTTGCCTACTTTTGGCTGGCTGTCAGACTTAACAGTGATCGCCACTGACATGTTGCTCATCTGTCCAAGTTCTTTTTCAAAAAATTTGGAGTGTATATCCAGTATTTCTTAAAGATTTTGAAGTATTTTTGTGATCACCTTAATCTCAGTCCAACTGCTTCTCAAGCCAAGATCTGCCAAATAATGCAGGATACTTTCCTTCAATCACATGCAGGGGTGAAATGACTGATTGTCCATTAAGATGAACTGCCCTCCAGTATAAGGCTTCATAACTGTGGAATTTTCTTCCAGGGGAACTTATGACAAAGTCTGATGATAGGCAGATGCTCCAACATCAATCTCCATTCTTGTAGGAACTCCCTTGACCAAGGCTATGAGCCAGATGCCATATATGACTTCAGCTTCTAACATACGCAGTTCTAGGTCTTGTTCAGTGTCACTAGAACTCATCTCCCTCCATATTATAGATTTCCAACTTCCATCCTTTCTTAAGTTCCATCTTCATAGGCATCTTCTTGAATGTATGGTTACTCTGTGTTGCTGGTTGTTGAGCTGTATAACAGGTCACAGTGATGTGTCCTTTCTTCTGGCACTTCCTCTGAATGACTTGGCCTGCCCAGTAATCCTTTTCAGCATGCATAGTTCATGCACAACAGCCACACAGAAATTCTTTACATTCCTGTGGTCCTCTGTCTTACTGATTCAGGAGGTGAGCTTATTATGTCACACTAAATTCCAGTATCAGAGGGGTAGCCGTGTTAGTCTGGATCTGTAAAAGCAGCAAAGAATCCTGTGGCACCTTATAGACTAACAGACGTTTTGGAGCACGAGCTTTCGTGGGTGAATACCCACTTCGTCAGATGCATGTAGTGGAAATTTCCAGGGGCAGGTATGTATATATATATATATATACAGGCAAGCTAGAGATAATGAGGTTAGTTCAATCAGGGAGGATGAGGCCCTGTTCTAGCAGTTGAGGTGTGAAAACTAAGGGAAGAGAAACTGGTTTTGTAATTGGCAAGCCATTCACAGTCTTTGTTTAATCCTGAGCTGATGGTGTCAAATTTGCAGATGAACTGAAGCTCAGCAGTTTCTCTTTGAAGTCTGGTCCTGAAGTTTTTTTGCTGCAGGATGGCCACCTTAAGGTCTGCTATAATGTGGCCAGGGAGGTTGAAGTGTTCTCCTACAGGTTTTAGTATATTGCCATTCCTAATATCTGATTTGTGTCCATTTATCCTTTTCCGTAGAGACTGTCCAGTTTGGCCGATGTACATAGCAGAGGGGCATTGCTGGCATATGATGACGTATATTACATTGGTGGAGGTGCAGGTGAATGAGAACCGGTGATGGTGTGGCTGATCTGGTTAGGACCTGTGATGGTGTCGCTGGTGTAGATATGTGGGCATCGAGGTTTGTTGCATGGATTGGTTCCTGAGCTAGAGTTACTATGGTGCAGTGTGCAGTTGCTGGTGAGAATATGTTTCAGGTTGGCAGGTTGCCTGTGGGCAAGGACTGGCCTGCCACCCAAGGCCTGTGAAAGTGTGGGATCATTGTCCAGGATGGGTTGTAGATCCCTGATGATGCGTTGGAGAGGTTTTAGCTGGCGACTGTATGTGATGGCCAGTGGAGTCCTGTTGGTTTTTTTCTTGGGTTTGTCTTGCAGTAGGAGGCTTCTAGCTCTGTTGATCTGTTTCCTTCTTTTCTCGTGCGGGTATTGTAGTTTTGAGAATGCTTGGTGGAGATTTTGTAGGTTTGGTCTCTATCTGAGGGGTTAGAGCAGATGCGGTTGTACCTCAGTGCTTGGCTGTAGACAATGGATCGTGTGATGTGCCCGGGATGGAAGCTGGAGGCATGAAGGTAGGCATAGCGGTTGGTAGGTTTTCGGTATAGGGTGGTGTTAATGTGACCATCACTTATTTGCACCGTGGTGTCTAGGAAGTGGACCTCCTGTGTAGACTGGTCCAGGCTGAGGTTGATGTTGAAAGAAAGAAACCAACACCGCTGTCTGTTGTTGTGGCTTCAAAACAGAACCAAAAGTGAAGTGAGACTTTTCACTGGCAAGGGTGAGTGCAGAGCACCCAAACGTTTAAAGGGATAGGACATTTCAGGGAAGATCCTGGCTGAGGCTTGGTGGCATTTAGGAGCAAAAAGAGGAATGCAGAGTTCTCTGTCTCCAGGGAACAGAGGCTGACCACTGAGGGATTGCTTGATGACACCAGGTGCCCAAGCCCTCTGAAGAAATATAGGGACCAACTTTTCTTTACTTTTATTTTCAGAGTCCTGGGACACGACCTTGGTTGATTAGACACACAAGGGATGAGAAGCCCAGACCTTCCTCTAAGTAGCTAATGGGCTTTGCCCTATGTGAGTTTGCAGGGACCCAGCACTTCCCAAGGGCCATGGAGGTATTTTGCCCTTTGGGGGGGGACTACTTTAACCTCCCCCCTCCAGTTCCCTCCCCCAGTGAAAGGGGTGGGTTCCTCAAGAATATATCAACACAGTTTGTGTCAGCAAGCTTTCCAGCCTGAGTTGACAGACTTGGGCCTGCAGGGCTCATGTTATTGCACTAATAATAGCTGTGTAGACTGTGTTTTGAACATGGGGCTTGGACAGAAGCTGGTACTCTAAAGCCTAGAGAAGGAAGGGAGGGGGGACTACAGAACCTGAGCTCCAGCCCAAGCCACAAACTTCAAAACACGGTCTACCCAGCTATTATTAGAGCACTAGTGTGAGACCCAACCTGGGATGAGAGGCTTGCTGCCACGGGCTGTGTAGATATGCCCTAAAAGGTACAGCCAGAGAGCTGTACCCAAGTCTGGAACCCAGCCTAGAAAGTCAAACCAGAGTCCAGAGAAGGACATCCAACATGAGAAGTGCTGCCCAATGGAGTGCCAGAGAGGTACAACCTATCACAGACCCTATCACCATAACTGGCATCATTGTTCAGGGATTCATTCATAAAAACAGAGATCTTAGGTCCAGACAGGAACATGATGATTATCTAGCCTGACATCTTTCATTACAAATGCCATAGAATTTCACACAATAATTCCTACAGCAAGCTCAACAGCTTGTGGTTGAAGAGAATGTATCTTTTAGAAAGATATTGCTGGAAGTCTCCATGCCATGAGCTAAATAATATGGGGAGAGAATATAATGGTTCTATCCCTTCAGAGGGTGCTTCCAGGTCAGGGTCAAAACACACTGACAGAGCAATTTAAGGAAACATTCACTGTTGCTTTTCATGCTGTACTAGTTCGGTACAAGAAGCAGGTGTTCTCAGTCTCTTGTGTAATCTGACATCTTTCACCAGCACTAGGCAAGAAAGGTGATGCGAAAACTGAGTTTAAGATGCACCACTATAACAGACAAAAAAGGAACTGAGCTGGGAATATTTCTAAAGCAATTGTTTAAGACATTGTTTAAGCAATTAATAAAATTAGAGGGTTAAATATAATTTATGTTAACTGCAAAGAACTAAGATAAGGAATTTTGGTAGAGCCAGGGGATTACTGCAGTGAATTATTGGTAAACATTCATTCAGTTAAAACCCATGAATTAGTTTCCAGGCACAATCCTTTCATTTTGCATGGAGAAGTGATTTGTTGGGGCCAAGAATGTTTGTGGAAGTCTCGAACCACCATGTGAATATGTAGTCACACAGAGTCATGAGAATGTTCAGGCTGTAATTTATATACATTTTAGTCATCCAATCAGGGAACAAAAAGTAACAACATTAATCTAAGGTGACCATTTAATAGCAAATGGTAACTTGTGAATATTGATTGAATAAAAACTCAATGAACAGTTCATGAGCAACCTTTGGCCAAAATATGTTGTTAAATATTTAATTTCAAATAACAAATTTATAAAAAAAATTAGTGTTTGTGAACAATTCACAAATTCAAAAGAGGGTTAACTTCAAATTAGTCATTATGAGTAGTTTCCACAGTTCTAGATTGTAGAAACATTTTATGCAGTAATCATTTCCTGGGGAAAAGTGGAGCTTAATGGTAACAGCACAGAACTTGGAGCCAAATCTACTGGGTGCTCTTTCCAGCTCTGCATTTATGTTGGACAAGACCAAGTCATTTAACAAGAAGTTCAGTCCAGGTAAAAGGGAAATAATATTTTTAGTTCAGGGGAAGAAATTGGAAGTGTTGATGAGTATTATATCAACATCCCCTGCTTGATGAAGTGTAATCACCGCTTTATGACAGAAGTGTGCCTCTTAGTGGTGGTGTATAGGAATTGCACTTCCAGATCAAGTCATAAATTTATCTACTCCGTAGCCTGTCTCTGACAGTGGCCGGAACCAAGTGATTTGGAAGAAGATGAAAGAAATTCTGCAGTAGGCAATTACATAGTTATCTGCCCACAGATGAAGTTTCAACCTAGTCCATTAGTTAGAGGTTGGTCTATGCACTGAACCATGAGTGTTTATAGCAGTGGTGGGCGGCCCATCAGGGTAATCCATTGGCAGGCTGCCAGTTTGTTTACATTTGCACAGCTGTCCACTGCTCCCATTGGCTGAGGTTCACTGTTCCCGGCCAATGGGAGCTGCGGAAAGCGGCGCAGGCCACAGGGACATGCTGGCTGCCACTTCTCGCAGCTTCCAATGGCCAGGAATGGTGACCACTGGGAGCTGCGAGTAGCCATGCAAATGTAAACAAATTGTCTGGCAGCCCGCCAATGGATTACCCTGATGAGCCGCAGGTTGGTTTATAGCCTTCCCAGAGCTCGTCTTTTTACATACTATTATAATGATGGAATATGGATATTTTTATCTTTATAAACATCCAATCCTTGTGGAATCTTGCTAATCTCAGCCTTGATCATATCTTGGGCCAATGAGTTCCAATGGTGTTATATGAAAAAGTATTCCTGTTTAAATTTGCTGTTTCATTGAATGCCCTCTTGTCCTGGTATTGTGACAGTGCAAGCAGAAGATCCTGATATACCTTCTCTTCAAAGTTTGTTATCTTGTGCATCTTTACCATGACCTCTCTCATTCATCCTCTCTCTAAGGAGAACAATCCAGAGTTTTCGATCTGTCTTCAAATGGAGTGATTTACATTATTTTTCACTGAACCTCCTCTATTTTTGCTATTTTTTTTTTAAGTGATAAGGTGATCAGAACAGAACACAATATTCTACATGAACATAATACCATTGATTTATATAGTGGCATGGATACATTCAGTATTGTTAGACCCAAACCTGATACTGGATACTCAGTTAGTAATTATAGCAAAATATGCCTTTTTCATCTTCACTTTAGATAAAAGTATCATCTTGAGGGCTCAGATGGGACACAAATGCTCATAGACCTTCTGCAGGCCCCCTGCATTGGGTGGGTTAGAAGGTTAGGAGAATGTAACCATTGCTTCTGGATACAAATCTCGCTAAACTTATCCCTCCTTTTGTCAGTTCCATGTCTATTCTAATTCACTGTATGTGGCGATGATGTTCAGAGCACTCAGAAGATAGTTCCATTCTTTTTTTCTCTCCTTCCTTCCCTCTTATTGTCACTTTCATTTTTTGTGGCTTGGTTCAAATCAGACAGAGACCTTGTCTACCTTTGTCATCGTACAGCAGCTAGCACAATGAGGCCCAGATTTTGACTGGGGCCTCTGGATGTTACTACAATAAAAATAAATATGGCCTTGTTTCTTTTCCTGCTCCAATTATCCCTTTCAAATCTCTTCTGGCTGGTGCCACCTCTTCCAGGGTAAACTTGCTCTCCATGACTCTGATCCAAAGTTCATTGAAGTCAGTGGAAAAGACCTTCATTGACATCAGGTGGCTTTGAATCAGGCTGTAGCAGGAGAGGCCTATGTTCCTCTAGTAAAACTCTCACTCCAAATTAACTTTTTAGCATGCAGGTTTCTCTCTTCAGGTCACACTTCCCTGAGTACTCCTGACACTGCTTGGAGAAAGGCCTTTCTGCAACTTCTAAGAGCTCTCTTGTTCTGAAAGAGAGAAGTACTAAGGAAAGGGAAATAAGAAATAAGATTGGTAGCAATACAATTTGAGGACTGGACACAACACCAAAGGTTTCAGGGAACCATCCAGTAGGCCTCAATGAAATATGCACACAAGCTAAACAAAAATTGTTGGCCTATTCATTTTCTTTTTCTGCTTTGGTGACTGGATGTTGCCCCTTATTTACTGTTGCCTTGTCCGCTACTTGATCACAACACAAGCTGGTATTGCTCCAGGTCAGTATTAGTTAATGAATAACTCTTTATTGTTCCTACTGGTTTCAATGTGAATATTGAGTTACGTACTCTAAAAAGGCAAAACTATTAAAAAGTCACAATAAACTGTTACTGTTTATTTCACAGAGCTAAAGTTGAATGCATAAACAAAGGAAACATTTAAATTTTCCTTTCACACATTCATATCTGTGTGAGGAAAAAATTTAATGCACACATGATTTACAGTTTACAAGATATACAAAAATCAGATTTTAAAATCATCATTTGGGAAGCTAAAGTTTCTGAAATATTTCACTCTTTAAACATTATAGAAAGAAACAGCTGATCTGCTAGAGCAATAGGGAAGACAGGTGCATTAGAAAAGTTATCGCATTGTATAGGCTGAGATCTCTCTTACAAGGCTAAGCTGTATTATGGAGAAAGAGTATTTAAGTGGCAGTGTTTCGTGAGGAGTGTCATGAGAGTTGTCCATTGCTACTGCATCTTTAGAATATTCTTAGCCTGTATCCTCCAACCAACACCTATGCTGGTATGCAGGAAGGTGTTACCACGGTCTCATCATCATGCTACCCAGACAAACTCCTTCTGTGGCCAGTAAGAGGTGCTAGTAGTGTCTGCCAGCCACATTGCTTGGGCTCCAGAGGCCTGCAGCCCTATTATGGATAGCCCCTGAGTGAGTGTGAGATGGAGGGGAACTGCATATTTGGCTCTGTATGTGGTCTGAAATTACAGGAACTGAAATTATGCAACATAGAACATTTTTTTAAATGGGATGTATTCAAATACAGTGCCATCAGCTACCCAATGCCAAATCCCTGTAGTGAAGTTTCCAGGAATATGTGTATTATTAACAGAATGAGACAAGTGCTTGCTGATCAGTTTGGAGAGACTGCATTGATGTTAAACCTGACACTCATGAGGGTGATGCAGGCATGATGAAGAAACAAATGCTTTGAAGGCTTATTCACATTGGCTTATGTTTCATTTTCATTCTCTTAAGTGTATCCATTTATTCCATTTCATAATTAGACAGCACTATATTTTTCATAAGAAATGCTCCTGTTAAAGTAGTTCTGGAATTGTATACAACTATAGAATGATTATGAAATGAAGTCATGGCTGCTGCTAGTATGTAAAAAAAATATGCAGATGCCAAAAAAGTGACTGCTACAGGATTTGCACAGGAGAAAATAGCTTTTTCTTAAACCTTCAGGTAACCCAGTTGCGTAATTTTATTAAAACAAGGCACATCTTTAATTTATCACACTAGAGAATAGCATGTTCATTTTGCTCAATGTTGGCCACAAGATCCTTTGTGTCACTAGTTCCAGGAACAGCATCAGTATTAAAATACATGTTGTTCTCAAAGCTGTCATTTGTTGCCATGTGATTCTTTCTTTTCCTGTAGAAGAAATAGCCTGCAAGGCCAACTCCTGCTAGGATAAGGAGTACCACAATAATAACAATCCCAGTTTTGCTGTGACTAGGTTCAGGAATCTTCTCCTCCTTTTTCACTGCTGTAAATGAATGCAAAGCAAGTTACTAGAAACCAGGCACGTGGCATCTGATTCTAGAATGCAATCCCGTACTTAGAAATGGTACCATAGTTTATTTTTATGCATGAATGCTTTATCATCTCCAGATAATTAGTGACTGACAATGCAGAAGGCAAAATCAGAAAGTATATGAAACAGCACAATTTATAAAGCTTAATGCAACATTTCAATCCAATTTTAGGGAAGTGTTCTGCATTTGGACATAAATGAGGTATTATGGATGTTTTATTATCGAGGAAATGCATTTGATGTCCATTAAGCATCTAAAAATATATGATGTGATATTATAATATGAAATATGACAATCTGGTATAATATATACTAATGCTTTTATTTGGGCTTTTTCTTTATTTATTTGAAAGAAAGTAAACCTACCTTTCTTGTCTGGGGGCTTCTCAGTTGATTGCACTTCAACAACTTTAAAACAGAAGAAAAACTGTTACTCAGCATCTTTAAAAGTCTTCATTTATACACTGAAAATTGTACATTAACGCTTACTAGTATATACTGTAAAAATCCATGAACAGGGCCATGGACTTTCCGGTATTGAATAAATACAATATTTTTACCAGTAGCAACATATGATAAATGACTCTAATATAGTTACAAAATATGCAATGAACCTGAAATGATTCTGCTGTGAGCTCCATACTGACAGACCCCTGCACCAGTGCAGAGCTATGGTGAAATTCATGGAGTGCTGCATACGCAGTTCACTTCACAGAGGAGCCTGTAGGAATGTGGCCTACAACCCTAATCCTGCATATGTTTACAACTGGGCACAGCGATTACTATTAGAAAGAAGTCACAGTAAGGACTAGGCCTGGCAGTGAATGTTTGCAGGATTGAGTCCTATGTGACATCTTTGTATTAGCTGTAACACCCCAGTATTTTTTGCTTATTTATCAAATGAAGTTCAACTGTATACACAGAATGGAAATATTTCCAGGGTTCTCAATAATTTGGGTAGAAATTATGTAAACATGTGCAATGGAAAACATTGACTTAAAGGAAGACTGCAGTTATAGATCTATGTTTTACAGCAGGGGTTGGCAACCTTTCAGAAGTGGTGTACCGAGTCTTCATTTATTCACTCTGATTTAAGATTTCGCGTGCCAGTAATACATTTAAACATTTTTAGAAGGTCTCTTTCTATAATTATATAATATATAACTAAACTATTGGTGTATGTAAAGTAAATAAGGTTTTTAAAATGTTTAAGAAGCTTCATTTAAAATTAAGTTAAAATGCAGAGTCCCCTGGATTGGTAGCCAGGACCCCAGGCAGTGTGAGTGCCACTGAAAATCAGCTCATGTGCCACCTTCAGCACGCGTGCCACAGGTTGCCTACCCCTGTTTTACAGTCTCTTCAAGAAAAAGCAGGCTTAAATTTAACATGCTGACATTAATTCTCTGAACTTTAAAATGAGGAATTATCACAGCCTTGCAAAATTCCACTTATTCACTCACCTGGGGCTATTTATTTTTGATAGATAAATAAAATCTCATTTGTTTTTCTATTGTTAATCATCACGTTGAAGTACAGGTGATTAGATTTTGTGGATGGTCTGTTACATTTTTGTGATAATTTTGCAAGGCTGTTTGTATAATATAAAAAACATCTTTCATCAGCAGTCAGGAGAAAGTCAGATGATTGTGTACTCAAGAGCAGCTTTCTATAAAAGGGTAATGAGATTCCCTCATTTCATATAGAGGAACTAGGCACATTTCAAATACTGAATGCATTTTGCAACAGTTAGAACAGAGCATGTTTACAAGAAACTTACCATCCTAGCCACCATGGATGTAGAGACTCTCTACACAAACATCCCACACATAGATGGAATACAAGCTGTCAGGAACAGTATCCCTGATGATGTCACAGCACAACTGGCTGCTGAACTCTGTGCCTTTATCCTCACATACAACTATTTCAAATTTGATGACAATATATATCTTCAGATCAGTGGCATCGCTATGGGCACCCACATGGCCCCACAATATGCCAATATTTTTATGGCCGACCTGGAACAACGCTTCCTCAGCTCTCATCCACTCACGCCCTTTCTCTACCTACGCTACATTGATGATATCTTCATCATCTGGACCCATGGGAAGGAGATTCTGGAAAAATTTCACCACGATTTCAACAGCTTCCACCCCACCATCAACCTCAGCCTGGACCAATCTACATGGGAGGTCCACTTCCTAGACACCACGGTGCAAATAAGTGATGGTCACATTAACACCACCCTATACCGAAAACCTACCGACCACTATGCCTACCTTCATGCCTCCAGCTTCCATCCCTGGCACATCACACGATCCATTGTCTACAGCCAAGCACTGAGGTACAACCGCATCTGCTCTAACCCCTCAGACAGAGACCAACACCTACAAAATCTCCACCAAGCATTCTCAAAACTACAATACCTGCACGAGGAAAGAAGGAAACAGATCAACAGAGCCAGACGTGTATCCAGAAGCCTCCTACTGAAGGACAAACCAAAGAAAGAAACCAACAGGACTCCACTGGCCATCACATACAGTCCCCAGCTAAAACCCCTCCAACGCATCATCAGGGATCTACAACCCATCCTGGACAATGATCCCACACTTTCACAGGCCTTGGGTGGCTGGCCAGTCCTCACCCACAGGCAACCTGCCAACCTGAAACATATTCTCACCAGTAACTGCACACCACACCATAGTAACTCTAGCTCAGGAACCAATCCATGCAACAAACCTACATGCCAACTCTGCCCACATATCTACACCAGCGACACCATCACAGGACCTAACCAGATCAGCCACACCATCACCGGTTCATTCACCTGCACGTCCACCAATGTAATATACATCATCATATGCCAGCAATGCCCCTCTGCTATGTACATCGGCCAAACTGGACAAGTCTCTACGGAAAAGGATAAATGGACACAAATCAGATATTAGGAATGGCAATATACAAAAACCTGTAGGAGAACACTTCAACCTCCCTGGCCACACAATAGCAGACCTTAAGGTGGCCGTCCTGCAGCAAAAAAAACTTCAGGACCAGACTTCACAGAGAAACTGCTGAGCTTCAGTTCATCTGCAAATTTGACACCATCAGCTCAGGATTAAACAAAGACTGTGAATGGCTTGCCAACTACAAAACTAGTTTCTCCTCCCTTGGTTTTCACACCTCAACTGCTAGAACAGGGCCTCATCCTCCCTGATTGAAGTAACCTCGTTATCTCTAGCTTGCTTGCATATATATACCTGCCCCTGGAAATTTCCACTACTTGCTTCTGACGAAGTGGGTATTCACCCATGAAAGCTCATGCTCCAAAATGTCTGTTAGTCTATACAGTGCCACAGGATTCTTTGCTGCTTTTACAAGAAACTTGTCATTACAGTGCAGTGCGGGAGAAATGCTCCCTCCACATACTTGGCTCCTTTTGCAAAAAACACAATCCTAATAGCGCCCATGCAATTGCACACAATTATTGTAACTATATGGGCAATTTTGAAATGTAAGTACAAATTTCCTTATTTGCATGCATGCATTTTTGGAAACTGAGTTTGGCCATCCATTTTTTGAATGCACCTACTTTTTGACAGCATGACTTTTTCTTTCATACTATGTCTGTGTGTATTCTGTATTGTGTATAAACACACAGAGGATATCTATCACAAATATACTCTACGCAGCACATATCTTAAGAGTATGCATACTATAAACATTACTATTGAAACAATCCATAAACACAATACATTAAACTCATCACTTACTTTTTGGTTTTTTACAAACGTATCCTTTGTAGGAAGAGCAATAAATATTATTCCAGTGCCCAGAGTTTGCATACATTTCAACGCAGTGCTCATTTTGTTGACTTGAGGGTTCTCCGACATTCCAGTTAACAAAATCCACTGCAGTGCTGTCTAGCCACAACCACTGTCCTAGTGTTAATTAGAAATACACTGAATATTAAACAGCTTAATGGTCATTCACATTTTGACAACAAGAATAAAAAATTCAAGGGCACTTCAGAGAATGTCACATTTCTATAGTTTTTGAAAAATGCTTCCCCAAAAAGAGTTATGTGCATTAGGGGGGAGAGATAGCTCAGTGGTTTGAGCATTAGCCTGCTAAACCCAGGGTTGTGAGTTCAATCCTTAAGGGGGCCACTTAGCAATCTGAGGCAAAAATCAGTACTTGGTCCTGCTAGTGAAAGCAGGGGGCTGGACTCAACAACCTTTCAAGGTTCCTTCCAGTTCTAGGAGATAGGTATATCTCCAATTAATTATTATTATAGATAAGTGAGAACATCTCAAAGCCTCAATCTGTCATGACTTTCATAGATTACCTGAGAAAAAAGCAGGCTCAGGGAAGGTCTCTCTCACACCATCCTGTGTTTTATTATTTTGTTTGGTTATTCTTATTGTGGTGATGACTGAAGGAAATAAATTATTTAGCTTCTCTGAAATGTCCTTCTCTTCTGTGATTTACAAGTTATTTATTTTCAGGACTATTTACTCATCAAAATCCCACATAATCTTTCTAATTTCCATTTTTCATTTTACTTGCCATAGTTTATGTTCCCTCTTATTGGCTTCAGCAGGGCTGGATTTCCATTTTCTGACAGATTATCTGTTTACTTGAATAAATCTCTTAAACTTTGTTATTTAGCCATACTGGGACTTTTTGTTTGTTTGCCTTGCTGTTTCCTTTTTGTTACAGATATGCCTCTTTCATTGCCCTTAAATAATGTTTAAACAACTTCCATGCTGAGTCTACAAATTTCCTTTCTTTTGAACTTAAGGTTTTATAACCAGCTTCCTCATTTCTTTGAAATCCCTCACTTGGCGTCACTGTGCTAGATGTTGGTACATCTATTTCCCTGAATATGACAAATTTAATTATAGTCACTAGCTAGTGGAACAACTATAGTTAGTTCTTGAATCAGCTCCTGTATGTTTCTTAAGACTAAAGTGAGAATAGCCTCCTTCTTTGTGCTCTAGAATGAAGTGCTTTAAGCAGCAGTCACTTAAGATGTCAGGCAATTACTTCTCTAAATCTTTTCTTTTCATGACTGACCAGTTTACAGCCTATTATTCCTTTTTATTACACTCTGATCTCCTGCCTTATACCGGCTTTTCAAAATGAATTAATTTTTATATATTAAAGTTAAGAAAGGTCAAAAACAGAACAAAATGTATTGATCAACCTCAGACATTGGAGAGGGGGGATTTTGTTTTACAGGAAATTTCTACTTTTTTTGTTTTCATTCAGTTTAGGAAAAGAAAAAAAATAAAAAATGCCAAATTTCCCAGAAAGTGAAAAATCTGGCTCTTACCCAGGTCTAGTTATGTGTCTTCAATTGCCAAGAACTCTGCGTTGATCTTCTATTTTTGCATTTACACCTCTTCCATTAGTATTTTTGATTTTTCTCAGAGTATCTGTTTTTTTCCTTAGCTCCTTAGTATGATGCCTGTTACTTTTCTGGAATTTATCCCTATGAGCTCATTCTTCCCCTCCACTAGGCTGTATTTCTTACCCTATCCTTTGCTGCATAAAGAAATGCTTTTCAGTTACAGACATCCCTAGAAAATATCTTTGTCCGAGTTGAGTGCTCTTCAGATTTCAGATGCCCCCTATTTCCCTCTTAAAATAATCCCCACAAAAATTCATCAGTATTCTGTGCCAGCAGTCCAGTGTTCTCTTTTGTATCATGTGGAGCCTATCCATTCTCTGTAGACTCTCTCTTCCTCAGAGTGTTCTCCAGTATCTAAAACATTTAAACATCTCCTGGTTACACCATCTTCTCACCTGCACAGTGAGACTCTGACATTTCTCCTATCCAGCTGGCCCTGCTTATGGAACTGCAAATATTTCAGAGAAAGCCCCTCAAAGGTCCTCAACTTAGGCCTCTTTCCTAGTCATCTAAATTTAGCTTCCAGGATTGTATTATCCACTGCTCTTGATGACTGGTACCAACATGTACCATGACTTTGGGGTCCCATGCAGCACTCAGAAGAGGGTCTGTCTAGATGCCTCATGAAATTTGCCATCTTTGAGTCTGTATTCGCCATCTTTGAGTCTGTTAGGCAAATACTCAGACAATCCTCACACATTCAGCTAGAGTGAATATATCACAAGCAAAAGAGTTTGTTGCTCTAGTGATGTTGGTTTCCTTCTATCACGAGACCAGCTTCATCAACTGGAAGATCAAGACAGCCAGTTGTAGGTAAGCCTGTTATCTCTATAAATAATTGAATCTTTTAATGCTCCTCCAATTCAGTAACTCTGGCCCCAAGATGCTGCATTTGTGCTCCGAGGGTCACGAGCTGCTTGAATCAGATGCATCCTCACCCCACTTGGCCACAAGAATCATGTTTTAGACTTTTTCAAGTAGAAAGGGTAGGAGCTGTCCTGATGGATCTGCCTCTGATCTTCGACTGCCATAGTTAAACTGGAGTTTTGATTCTGGGAGGGTACTAGATTGAGCTACTTTTTAATGTAAAGATAAAGCTAGAGGCCAACGTTTAGCCATACATTCATTTTATGGATTCTTTTTATATTAGTTGATGAACAACTAAGGCAACCTACTTGCACCAGTGCTCAGCTCTCACACAGTCCAAAGAGCCCTATGTTCACTCTCGAAATTCCTGGCTTTGTCCAGAACCTCTCCACCCCACCCCTTGTTCGAGAAAGGACTCTTGCTACTTATTTCTTCATTTATATCTTACCAGTTACAGTGACTTTTGCACTCCAACCCACTTTATTACAATAAACTGACTGGTCATACCTATGACCTTCATTCCTACAACAGTAGGTAAAATATATAAAACGTCTTCTTTCCTGCTTTAGCTCTTTATGTCTTACATCAAAATGCAATGTGACATATTTGACACTCAGTGTATCTTTATTACAAATATTCATTTGGGAATAAGTATTGCAAGAAAAAAATTTACCATCCACATTTCTGTACATTCCTGTCCAAAAAGTCGAAGATTTTTCTTCAAGTGGCTCTAGGTTGTGCGCCAGAAAGTTGGCTTCAGCTGAATCTTCTACTGAAACCAAAGAGGCACCTACAGAGCATCAAGAAACAATCATTTTGGAGATGAGTTTACAATGGAATACATTCCCCCCGTTGAGAGTGCCTTTTCTCGTCTTTAAGTGTTATGACAGTTTTAAATCAATGATCATGTGGGCCCATATTTTGCCATAGATTTTTGTGCCCAGCTCCCAGTGAAAACAATGGGAGTCATTGCAGGATATGGTCCTTTAATTTTTCTCTTCAGTGTAAATGTTCTCTTCCCAACCCAGCACCTACACTGGTTACTTTCATCATAGTGGTATATATGCACTGTTTTACTTTATGAGATGTTTGCCAATTAAATTTTTGATACTAGAAATTTTGCTAACAATTCAGCTTAATTTCTTCACTGTTGCTAATTATCATCAGATACATTATGACTAGAAAGGTAATTTCATCTAAAATCAACAAATTTCTCAAAGCCTTGCATTGTTGTGGGGTAAATAGAAAAGGGGAGAGGAGCATCCATCAGAAGAAATGTTACCACTGGGCTAGTCATGGGCCTATCACTCCCCAGGCCTTCTTGTGGTCCAAAGTTGGGAAAGCTGTTCCTTTTTCCCCTCCCTCAAAGATACCTGGTGTTCGACGACTACCAATTGCAAAAATCTCCAACGGCCTGGGCACTAGATGGGGAGGGCTATGCTTTACTATAAAGAATTCTTTTACAGATATCTGCCTAATGGGTCTTGCCCACATAAACAGGGTCTAACTGATCACTATATTTGGGGTTGGGAAGGAATTTTCACCCTGGTCAGATTGGCAGAGACCCTGAGGGATTTTCACCTTCCTCTGCAGCATGGGGCAGGACACTTACAGGTTTTAACTAGTGTAAATGGTGAATTCTCTGTGACTTGAAGTCTTTAAACCATGATTTGAGGACTTCAGTAACTCAGCTTGAGGTTAGAGGTCTATTACAGGAGGGAGTTGGTGAGGTTCTGTGTCCTACAAAGCGCAGAAGGTCAGATGAGATGATCATGGTGGTCTCTTCTGACCTTAAAGTCTACACTATGGGGTAGGGGTATCGACACTACAGAGCCGAGGGGTGGGGAGATCAATCGTGTCTTCACTGTGGTGTGTCAACAGGACACACCCTCCTGTCAATTGCCTTTGTGCTTCTCGTTGAGTTGGAGTACTGGAGCCGACACTAGAGCGATCGGCAGTTAATTTATCATGTTTACACTAGGTCTGGCCAGTAGTGTAGACAAGCCCTGTGTCTTGGTAAGTTGATGGGTTTGAGAAAAGCTGAAGTGAAAGGTTTCCTGGAAAATTTTTTGCAAGATTTTGGCTGCTTAGCAAGAATTCTCACAAGGTTTTTTTTCAGTCTCATGAGACATTTGCAAGAACTTGGCTGGTAGATACTACCTGTGCATATTATGGTAGTTGGTACATACAGATATTTTAGTGGTTTTGTGAACAAATCTTACTCCCACATCATTTCCTATATAATTATGTGCAGTATTTCTCCCTCTCAATCTTATACCTGTGAAAATATAAAATATTTATTTTAAAAAAATTCCTGGTTGTTTCTACAGATTATGGGAAATTTGTAAGAGCACATGAATCATCTGTGGCATGGATTTACAATGAATATTCCTTTGGCCTTGCACTGGAAGTTAGGGACAGTAAAGGAAAAGCACTGCAGCACAGACACGAAAGAGTGGAGAGCCAATAATAGAAGGATTAAGATTGCCAAAATCTGAAGATTTTGGAATATATGCACTGCTACATACATATTTCTCAAACTCATAGCAGCTGGCAATAGAACAGCTGCTCAGTTATTCTTAGCATTTCTTTTGTGGGATTCAGGTGCTTTCTGGTGTTAGATATATGGTTTTAAAATAGATTAAAAACCTGCACCATTATCTAGTATCTGGAAAAACTTGTGCTGCAAGTTCACAAAAATTATTTGTCTAGAAATTCCCAGTAAAGTTTGCAGTATGTTGTGAGACTGACATTGCTTTGATGAATTTTGTGACATTGTTTGGATGAATTTTGCCCACAAGATTTACAAAGTCTATCATTTTTTCAGTCAAATATTAGAATATGTATATTGTCACGTTATTGATTTGAACTGGTACCATATAGAACATGATTGCAACCAAGGTCCTATAGTGGCACCAAATCTTGTATAAATGGGGTCAAATGAGATGTCTAAGACAAGGCTATGGTTTGCTGGTTATGATTATGCTGTTTATATGTGTGTATCAGTTTTGTAGTTGAAGTTATGAATATTGGCTCTATACTGTCTGTAGTTCAAACTTATCCTGTGCATCTGGGAGACATCCCAAACAAGTTGGTGTTAGCTCTGCCTAGCCTGCTTGATGGTCCATTAAGGACCATCAGCTATACAACTGACCCATTGAGAGAAGGCAGATACCACTTGTAACTCAGCAAAGTATGCAGAAACTTACTCATGTGACTCCAGACTCCATTTTGCTGTAATTTTCCACAGTAAGAACAAAGAGGCGTTCCTACACCTGGAAGAGCCTATAAAAGGCTAATGTCTCATCTCCATCTGGTCTTCAATCCTGCTTCATACCTCTGGAGGAACTTTGCTACAAACTGAAGCTCTGAACAAAGAAAGGACTGCTGACCCATCTCAGCTGTGGATGTATTCCAGAGACTTGATTTGAACCTGCAGTTTATTCTATCACTGCTGCAAGCCTGAACCAAGAACTTTGCCATTACTATATGTAATTGATTCCATTTGACCAATTCTAGCTCTCATCTATATCTTTTTCCTTTTATGAATGAACCTTTAGATTTTAGATTCTAAAGGATTGGCAATAGCATGATTTGTGGGTAAGATCTGATTTGTATACTGACCTGGGTCTGGGGCTTGGTCCTTTGGAATCAGGAGAACCTTTTTTTTTTTTATTATTGGGGTATTGGTTTTCATAACCATTTGTCCCCATAACAAGTGGCACTGGTGGTGATACTGGGAAACTGGAGTGTCTAAGGGAATTGCTTGTGAGACTTGTGGTTAGCCAGTGGAGTGAAACCAAAATCTTTTTGGTCTGTCTTGTTTGGTTTGCCTTAGAGGTGGAAAAACCCCAGCCTTGGGCTGTAACTGCCTGTTTTAAGCAATTTGTCCTGAATTGGCACTCTCAGTTGAGTCCCGCCAGAACCAGCATCATTACATATATCAATTCTGTAGCCTCAAAACCATATACACTTCATCCTGTATATGACATAACTAGCACATTTATAATTGTATTGAGTGTTTTCTGAACTACTATATAACTCCTCTGTGTCACAGCCTTTGTTAAAAGAACGAGGAGTACTTGTAGCACCTTAGAGACTAACACATTTATTTGGGCATAAGCTTTTGTGGGCTAAAACCCACTTCACTGGATGCATGCAGTAGAAAATACAGTAGGAACATATATATACCCATAGAGAACATGAAAAAAATTGGTGTTGCCATGTCAACTATAATGAGACTAATCAACTAAGGTGGGCTATTTTCAGCAGTTCATATATCTTTATATTTGGGTATACAGCATTTGCATTGTTCCTCCATACCCCCTCTCTGCTCCACATTCTTGCCCACTCACTACCCAATTAGTATCTTGCTAATGATCTACCTGTAACTCCAATTATTCTAGTACAGCTATTAACTCTCCATGTTGTACTGACAGAGCCAAGGAATTCCTGCACTGTGTTCAACAGTATTCCAGGAAAGAATCAGCAGCATAATGATGTAAGGACTGGAATGTTTTAATAAATACATTTTCCGTAACCAATTCTCTCTTAGTTTGTGGCTGGGACCCAGGAATCAGCTGTGTAGCAATGGCTGTGGATAGTATGACATGATGTGATGGTGCCTCAATTAACTATTTTTGATTTTGCTGTCACATTCTTGGAGAGGTTTATCCAAGTAACATATAATTGTAGAAATAACGTGAACTAATATATAATCATAGAAAATAAAGACACTTTATACAACTAGTGATTTAGGGCCCAATTCTGCCCTCACATAGATGCAATTATAATTGAGGCCAAATCCCACTATAGATGGGGAATTAACAGGATACCAGTTGGGCAGTCAGTGATTATAAATATAGGAAACCCAGAGGGTGAGGAGTAACAGTGTGAATTTTTTGCATCCCAAATATAAAAACACATGAATCTTTAGTCTTCTATAGTGCAGTCATTATTATAGGCAGACTCAGGAAACACTTTCACAGATGCAGAAGAGGAAACGGACTTTGAAAAGTTTAGGTATATCACACAAATGATTAAATCTATATCATTTTGAGGCTATACATTTTTGTACTTTTGACAGCCCTCTACCAAGCAGTAGCAAGTGTCTGTAGCCTTTGCAGATTGGCTTCCCAGAAGGGGTGGCGGGGGTGGGATGGGGAGGAATCAGTGATGAGGAGTCTGGGTATATTCTACTGTAACTGTTTAATTTATACATAGACCAGTCCTTGAACATAGGTGGACAAACAGCAGGCAGGAAATCCCTTCTTTCAGGAATCTCAGCCCAACACCAATCCCTGGTTCCCAAGTAGCAACTCTGCCTCAAGAACTGACTCCATTCAGAGACCAAAGCAGAGAACAAATTCTCCTGCTGTCTGCACAGCTCCTTCTAGACAAAAACGTGCATAACCAAACTAACAACATACAGTGTATTGTCCCAAGATTTAACATTTGCTACTGTGTGTAAGTAGGCTGCCTGATGACGCCTGTCATAACCATAAAAATATGGTTGTGCATTTGGAGGGTATTTCTGTTTTCAAAGGACACTAGGATATAGTTTTTGGCAAAAACTTGTTTTAATAAAAAAATTGTACAAAATCATGATATAAACAGGATGCTATGATTAAAAAACACAAAACAAAAACAAGGAATGAATGTAACCATTCCTTTGTAATTTTAGAAATTCAAATACAACAGCTGTTTTAACTAGTACATGAGACTCAGACACTGAAACTGACTGTACATAAAGATTCACTTCCCCAGACAACTAAATTACAAAAAGTAAGCAATGGTCCCAATTTACCAGCTCATTATCCCAGTCAGGCTTCTGTAATTCTAGTCATTCAATGGCATATAACTGAAGTATTTTAGTGGCAAATCAGGCTCACAGTATAAATGATGTAAAATGAGATTTGAAAAAAAACAAAGATTTTATTATTAATGCAGACAAGGAATTTGTCTTTAAATTATGCTAATACGTAGTACTTTCATAGCCACTGATACATTCATAGTGATGTATAAAAAAAATAGATTTGTGATTTGTGTGCATCTTACCTCTAATTTGAAAGGACACTTACCTAATCGAAGACATTCTAAGGAGGCCTGGGCCCAGTTTCTCGTAGATGAAGACTCAATGAAGTAGCAGTGGCCACGGAAAGGGATCCATGCTCTGTGTTCTGACTCAGGGCACTTTCCGGGGAGCTGGGGAGGATCTGTGGGGGCTTTAACTGTTTAAAAAAAGGGACGCAGTTTGCAATTAATAAAACATTTTAATGAACAGGTTTCTCTCACACGCTTTTACTACGACTAGCACATACTAATCTGACACCAGGAAACACCCATAATAATTGTTTAATCATAATATTATCTTTGAAAATCTGTATTCCTTGTTATTATATCATAGTGGAATGGTGAATGATTAGTGTTACAGCTGCATTTTATGCTCTAAGCACCTAATTCAGCAAAGCCCTTAAGCACATGCTCATCTTTAAGCTCATTCATATGTCTATCCCTATTGAGCAAACACTTAAACAGGCTTAAGAACATGTTTAAGTCCCATGTTAAGTGCTTTGCTGAATTAGGGCCTAAATTTGGTGAAATCAGGCCATAAACGAATACTACTCTTGAAACAAGAGAGCAGTTCAGGTGACATCAATGGCTGAGTTTCAGGTGCAAATGAAGACAGCACAGTATAGAACCAACATTATTAACTTAAAAACTGCAGTATATGGAAAATGTTTAAAACCTCTAACAAGTAGGAGAATGTATATTGTGTAGCCTAAATATTAGGAATGCATTTAGGTTTTAAAACCTAGTATTCTGGGTCAAGAAAATCTGTTCTCATTTTACTTATCTACTAAGACCTGAATTCAGGATTTTCCTGTTTTCCCTAGCAATAGCTATTATCATTTCAATGATCATCGAGCCATAAGAGAAAAGAATCTTTTTAGGCAGTTGCAATGCTATTAATTTATGAAGATGAAAACAC
Organism: Gopherus flavomarginatus; assembly: GCF_025201925.1. Classification (NCBI taxonomy): domain Eukaryota; kingdom Metazoa; phylum Chordata; order Testudines; family Testudinidae; genus Gopherus; species Gopherus flavomarginatus. The sequence continues at coordinate 41,787,756 of NC_066618.1, forward strand.
TAAATCCTTCAAAGTTTGGCAGGTAAGTAAAATGGAAGTAGATTTTCAAATATTTTGTTTAAAAATATAAGGATTTTGTACTATGATGATGAACAGGATTGTGAATAGATTTTAATATCTTTTTCAATAAAGTGTTTCTGTTCACCTATAATGGGGATGTATTGCAGATGGGTTTAGCCTGTCACTTCCATTAAAGAATAACTAATTAAAACATTAGAGTGACCAGATGGGTGAGATAATAGTTTTTATTGGTGAGAAGCTTTTGAGACCAACAGAAGTTGTACAATAAATACTACTTCAGCCACCTGTCTCTCTAATATCCTGGGACCGACATGACTGCAACAACACTGCACAATTAAAACATAACTATTTAAAAATACACTAGTTGTTCTTCTTAATCTAGCCAAAGGAAGATGATCTTCAACATGTGGAAAGTGTGTTTAATTAGTAATCAATTATGCCATATTTAAAATGCACTACTCTATAACACGGAAAATAAGTCAAATGGCTTCAATATTAAATGCCTACACTCTTTTGCCCAGAAGATCGGAGGAAACAGAAGATTATTTTACAGGAAAAACAGTTATTTTTCTTTAGATAACTCAAAAATTAATAAGTCCCAGACTCCAGCAGATGTGTGTTTATAATGTGTGTTTTATACTAAACAGACTTTCAGTAATGAACCAAAGTTCCTTCCCTCAAGTACACACTGGAAGAGACTTAACATTCAACTTGTCTGTCTTTTGCCTTGCTTAACTATCAAACTCTTTTTTTCTTACTTTTATCCAGTGTTCTTTACATCTTGAGAATAATTCTCTTAACTAGAGTTCTATTTTTACTAGGGCTGTCAAGCAATTAAAAATATTAATTGCAGTTAATCACACTGTTAAACAATAATAGAATACCATTTATTTAAATATTTTTGGATGTTTTCTATATTTTCAAATAAATTGATTACAATGACAACACAGAATACAAAGTGTACAATGCTCACTTATATATATATTTTTATTACAAGTATTTCCACTGTGAAAAACACAAAAGAAATAGTATTTTTCAATTCACCTCATACAAGTAGTGTGGTGCAATCTCTTTATCATGAAAGTTGAATTTACAAATGTAGAATTATGGACAAAAAGACTGCATTCAAAAATAAAACAATGTAAAATTTTAGACCCTGCAAGTCTACTCAGTCCTACTTCTTGTTCAGCCAATCACTCAGACAAACAAGTTTGTTTACATTTTCAGGAGATAATGCTGCCCACTTCTTGTTTATGTCACCTGAAAGTGAGAACATGCATTCTCATGGCACTGTTGTAGCTGGCACCACAAGATATTTACATACCAGATGTGCTAAAGATTCATATGTCCATTCATGCATCAACCACTGTTCCAGGGGACATGCGTCCATGCTGATGACAGGTTCTGCTTGATAACAATCCAAAGCAGGGTGGACTGGCACATGTTCATTTTCATTATATGAGTCAGATGCCAATGGCAGAAGGTTGGTTTTCTTTTTTGGTGGTTCAGGTTCTGTAGTTTCCGTATCGGAGTGTTTCTTCTTTAAGACTTCTGAAAGCATGCTCCACACCTCATGCGTCTCAGATTTTGGAAGGCATTTCAGATGCTTAAACCTTGGGTCAAGTGCTGTAGCTCCGTGGTCCTCAACCAGGGGGTCTGGGCCTCCAAGCAGGGCCAGCATTAGACTCACTGGGGCCCAGGGCAGAAAGCCAAAGCCCCACCACATGGGGTGGAAGCCCAGGTCCCTGAGCCTTGCCACTTGGGGCTGAACTGAAGCCTGAGCATTGTAGCTTTGTTGGGGCCGCTGAGACATGGGGCCCCAGGCAGTTGCCCTGCTTGCTACCCCCTAATGCCGGCCCTGGTTTTTATAAGCAGAAAATCAGTTATTGTGGCACAGGTGGGTTGTGGAGTTTTTATAACATGTTGGGGGGGGGGACTCAGAAAGAAAAAGGCTGAGAACCTCTGCTGTAGCTATCCTTAGAAATTTCACATCAGTACCTTCTTTGCGTTTTGTGAAAACTGCAGTGAAAGTGTTCTTAAAATGAATAACATGTGCTGGGTTATCATCTGAGACTGGTGTTACGTGAAATATATGCCAGTGTGGGTAAAAGAGAGCAGAGGACATACAATTCCCCCCTCCCTCTCCCCAAGGAGTTCAGTCACAAATCTAATTAATGCATTACTTTTTAACGAGCATCATCATCATGGAAGCATGTCCTCTGAAATGATGGCCAAAGCATGAAGGGGCACCTGAATGTTTAGCATATCTGCCACATAAATACCTTGCAATGCTGGCTACAAAGTGCCATAAAAATGCCTGTTCTCACTTTCTGGTGACATTGTAAATAAGAAGAGGACAGGATTATTTCCCATAAATGTAAACAAACTTGCCCGTCTTTGTGATTGGCTGAACAAGAAGTAGGACTGAGTGGACTTGTAGGCTCTGAAGTTTTACATTGTTTTGTTTTTGAGTGAAGTTACATACAAAAAAATCTATATTTGTAAATTGCACTTTCACGACAAAGATTGCACTATGGTACTTGCATGAGGTGAACTGAAAAAATACTATTTCTTTTGTTTATCATTTTTACAGTGCAAATATTTGTAATAAAAAAATAAAGTACACTTTGATTTCAATTACAACACAGAATATATATGAAAAAGTAGAAAAAACATCCAAAATATTTAATACATTTCAATTGGTATTCTATTGTTTAACAGTGAGATTAAATCTGTTATTATTCATAATTAATTTTTTTATCACAATTAATTTTGAGGCAATTGCATGAGTTAACTGTGATTAATCAAGAGCCCTAATTTTTACACATAGTTTGTGTACACCACTGCTCTCTGTTGCATATATCTGACATTCAAATGTTTGTCTTATTTTCTAGTCAGTGGCTAGTCTAACACATGCTAATACAGTTGACAGCTAATGAAGATACTTGTGTAATTCAAAAGGTGGAAAGTCCTGTGTTTTTGGAGCTGTATTTTTGTGTTCAAACTTCCTTCAGTTCCAAAACTCAGTCCCTTCCACTCACTTGCCTTTCTCCAGTGATTTGTTAGTTACTGAATATCAAAGTGTACAGTCATTTACTATATATTTGTACCGTCCCTAGCACAATGCAATATAAATAAATAATCATTGTTATTACCATTGTTACATTGAATTGCTTACCATCTGACCATTTACAGATAGAGTAGTAGTTTTCATCACATGATGCCGTCTTCCAGGCTCCTCCAAGGTCCAGATAAACACAGCCTATATTCTGTTTTGGCTCTCCTTTGGCCCACTTAGTATATTTCAGCTTCCAGTTATCAATCCATTCATAACGTCCCTCAGTCTAAAAGCAAAATAAATCAATAGAAACAATGAATCAGACATCAATAATTGCTTCACGGTCCGTTTTGTGAGAGGAATTCTTTCACCGTCCTAACCTCTGATATAAAACAGAAAAATACTAAGACTCAGTCCCTTGCCAGTAGATAGATATTTACAGTCTGTCTGTCGTCCTTTGTCAGAGGTTGTCATTCAAAAGTATAGAACAAAAGTAGATGGCTCAAAGTTTTGATTCATGCTGTGGCATACAAAGTTAGCAAATTAATCGACCATCACTCCATCCTCCAGTTAGCTTATGCCCAAGTTCCGTTTTATTTTGTTTTGAAGAAGTCGTACATGACATTGTTCACACTGGCGTTTCCTTAATTTGTCTGGTCAATGGGTGCAGAAGGCAGAAGCAGGGACTGTGTCAACTGTTTGCAATAGTTGTTCCTTTTAATCTTTGTAAAGGGCCCAGATACCAGAATGAGGAACACAATAGAGATAAGTTAAATTGGGTAGCCCACCGGCTATTCAGCTTCTCGGTAGCACAGAAGTAAGTCCTGAGATTAATAATAACGTTAGTTTAAAATCAATTCAGGTGTTATTTAGAGAAATACTTTTGGATAAAAATAAAGAATTTTTATCGCACACCTAAAGAGGTTAGGATATTTTTCCAAGGGGGATCATGACAGTGGGTCTGTATGAAGAAAGCCATAGTGAGATGACCTGAAGTAAAAACTTGCCTGGAAAAAACATAGAGCATAATGTCAGAAAGAATAAGACAAGAGAATGTGTGATTTAATCTGATTAATACTGATGATTGTTAATGATTCAAAACTTAAGCACATTCCCTGCCTTTAAACAATGACACTATATACAAGTAGCTAGGGCAGTATGTAAAGTAATGAGATCAAAAGTGAATTAAGGTAAGGACTGTGAGAGCTGTGTTATCACAGAAAGTAGAAAGATGTTCTTACCAGATTGCTGTTCAAACCGATCCATACAGGCTCCCCATACTTTAACATTCGTAGCCACAGGAATGAGTGGCTGTAGGGATCTAAGATGCTGGCAAGGTCAGAAGACTCATGTACGCATTTTCGCCTTGCGTCTTCCCACTTCATTTTGGAACGAACAAACAAATAACTACTGTTACCATAACGGATAAAGTTTGCTGGGACTGCTGTTGATGAATGGTAGAACTTGGAGTCTATAAGGAGAAGAAAAAAGGGAATGTAAAGTCATTGGAGTACTTAAAAAGTGGTTAGGGCCACATTGTGGCTGGCCCTGCATGTGATTGCAAAGCATGGATAAAAAGAGACTTCTCCATCTCCTGACTTCTGGTCTTGGTTAAAGCTCTGCAAACCCACTAAAGAAAGTGAGGATTTACAGGTGCCAAATGGGGGAAGAGTTACATTGTCATTGATGGTATCTAACAATGTTTATGATGGCACAATGGCTAGCATAGAATCCAAATTATGCTCTCACAATTGTGCTAGTTCAGCAGAGCTAAAGTGAAGGAACAAAAGGCTAAGGAAACTATGACCCTGAATACATCCAGGGATTAAGAGCTTGTCCACACGGAAGTTGCATCCGTTTAATTTACTTTGGTCTAGGTTTGTTCCACAAGTTTTTGGTTTAATAAAAGATGTGATTTTAAACTGATTTAGCTAAACTGGTGCAACCTTGTATGTGAACCCTTTTAAATCAATTTACATCTGTCTTATATTGGTTTACCTTGTGTTGGTAAATGTATGGGTGGATATAGGCAGTGATCATATACAGGGGTCTGCACTCGTTTAACTAAATTAGCTTTTTGAACAGATCACAGTTGAACTTCTCTATGTAGAAAAGCCTTTAAAAGCTAGTTTAGTGTGTAGACCAAGATTTGGATGGTCATATTTATAAACAGTACTTTTTCTAACCATAGCCACTGAAGTGAAGGATAGTGGTGACATAATGCAAGTGGAAATCCAGCATTTAATCCTCAAACAAATAAAAATGTCTTGCATGAGATTTCTGAAAAATGCACCTTTGTTAATTTGGCATACATAGCCTTTGTTGTTGCCACAGCTTTCATCAACCCATTTCCCTGCCTCTTTAACAGGCCTATTTCTCATCAAGACGCAGTCAGCCTAGGGAAAAAAAGGATATACAAATCAGTTAATAAATAAATCAGAAGCAAATGAGAAAAGTTCCTCCCCCTTTCACATCTGTAGACATGAATATAATTAAACTTCATTCCTGCATCATTTTAAGATTCAGTAATGCTGGCATTATGCTGGTGACTTCTATGTGCTTTTGTTCCCCATGTATTGCCCTTATTTCTTAACTTGCCTGTGATTTTTTCCTAGTCAATCTTGTGAAACAATTGGGGAGGGGGGCTGAGAGAAAGGGGAAGTGCAGAAATTCTATTCTCTGCCCGTCCCCATGTTGTGTAATATGGAGGGCATCCCACAGGAAAGTTCAGAGGGGGATCTTGGATGAAGTTAGTCATGGAAGGAAAAAGTGGCTTGATCCCTTTACACGGCTACTGCAGTCTGTTCCAAAGAAACCCTGGACAGGCAAGGAGTAATGCACTTCTCTGAAATTTTTTCTCCCACTTTCAAATTCATAGTTGCAGCTGTGCAAAATGTCAACTGCAAAACTAGAAACACTTAGGTTAGGGTTGCCAGGCATCTGGTTTTTTGACCAGAATGCCCAGTAAAAAAGGGACCCTGGTGGCTCTTGTTAGCACTGCTGACCGGGCTGCTAATTGTCCAGTTGGCGATGCAGCAGGGCTAAGGCAGGCTACCTGCCTGCCCTGGCTCTGTGCAGCTCCCAGAAGAAGCCGGCATGTCCGGTTCCTAGGCGCAGGGGCAGCCACAGAGGCTCCATGCACTGTCCCCACCCTGAGTGCCAGCTCCGCAGCTCCCATTGGCCAGGAGCCATGGCTTATGGAAGTTGCGGGGGCAGTGCCTGTGGGCATGGGCAGCATGCAGAGGCCCCTGGCCCCTCTGCCTAGGAGCCGGAAGCATATGCCACTGCTTCCCAGGAGCCACCTGAGGTAAGTACCACCCCGAGCCCACACCCTGAACCCCTTCCTCACCCTGAGCCCCTTCCTATACCTTAAGTCACTCCCAGACCCTGCATCCTGCACCCCCTCCCACACCCCAACCCCCTACCCCAGCTCAGAGCCCTGTCCTGCACCCTGAACCCCTCATTTACTGGCCCCACCATGGAGCCCACAGCCCTAGTTGGAACCATCACCCCCACCCCCTCCTGTACCCCAACCCCCTGCCCCAGTGAGTGAAGGTAGAGGAGAGCGAGCAACAAGAGGGAGGATGGAGTAAGTAGGGGGCAGAGCTTCGGGACAGGGCCGGGCAAGGATGTTCAGTTTTGTGCAATTCAAAACTTGGCAACCCTAACTTAGGCCCAAATTTTTAAGAATGTCCACTGATGAGAGTAAGATGCCTGAGCTGAGATGGTATTTCCATTTCCTTGACTTCCAAATCCACAGAGTTTCTGTGAACCTATAAGAAACACACAGTGTTTCATAAAAACATTTTATATCTGTAAACATTTTTGAAAAGTTGAGCATGGCATTTTTTGCACTCTGTAGCTGTGTCAGAGAAACGATCACATTCTGTTCCTTACCCCAGGCAAACGGAATCTTCTGAGATTCCCCCACCATGTGGTTTCGCATATGAACTTCTCAATTTCTCAGTGAAACCTTACAGACCTTGCCACTCTTAGGACAGGACTTTATAAAAACACTACGCTTTTCAGAAAAGAAAAAATATTTTTTCCTCCATAGTGACATATTTTAAAAATGCTTGTCTGATAAACTTCAGAGTTTCTCCAACACTTCTCCATCTGTTTAGGATAACACATGAAAAATTTCTGATAGCAAGGTGCTATTTTCAGGAAGTTGGAGAGAGTCATAGGGATCAAAATCAAGGTTATATTGAAATTGCATTACAACTTCAAAGCCTGACTGTGCCCCTACTGCAGTCCTTGGCAGGTCAACTCCTTATCCAAGGAGTTACTTATTGTAACTCCACCACACAGTACGAAATAATCTTGCATTAGCAGAGAGATGAACTTGATGGATGGAATGTCCTTTTCTAGAATGCTGAGAAAATATAGGAAGTGATTTTTTTCTGAAAAGTCAAATGCTTATTTACAGAAGCTAGGGTAACACATGCCTCTTGCCCAAAGCAGCAGCATCTCCACCCATCTGGAGGAGAGAGAGAAGATGTTGTTGCGTAAATAGCCCTACTCCAGTAGGAGCCCAAAGCCCCGAAAGGGAGAATGCCAGCTAGGGAGGACCACTGTCAGAATGATAAAAGTGATGCACTAATTCAGTTTTTATCCCCATAGCAAACACCACAAGGCAGGGGTGCCATGGAGACGTGCACAAGTTAAAGCTGCTCTTCTTTCCTGAAACTTAGTTCAACCAGGGATGACTCCTCCTTGCGACATAGCAGTCCCCTTTATTAAGCTAGCTAAGCAGCTTCATCCTGCTGGAAATGCTTCACACCCTATTAGTGCAGCTCTTACTGGGTGTCCTGTAATATATTGCTCATATTTCACTTGCTGCTCCTTTATTTGGATTCCTACTGTACAGCTTCAATAATGTTTTTTTTAAGCTGAGCCAATAATCAGTGTAATAACTTATGACAAGCACCATAAACAATAGAGACAGAATTGTGCTAAACATATTTGATCAAAGATTTAAACGCCTTTTGCACTTGTGAAAGACCTGAATCCTGCAGTATCACAGCTCTAGCCTCAGCAAATATCTTCACTAAGTCAGAAATAAACTGGGCAGTAACTATGGTCCAGTTATTTAACAACAATTTGTAACTGATGTTCACCTGGCTATCATATGAATATAATGACACTTGTCCAGATGGGAAACCTTTGCCCCAATTTGTAAAGTAGACTCCACTTCCATCTGTCCAAAGATATTTGAGTTCATGGTTTATATCATTTAATCCAATCCAAGTATCAACCACAGAATCCTTTAAATGGAAGGTGAGAAAGGCTGAAAGAAAGAAGAAAAACATTTTACATGAAGTGTGGTAGAACACAGCTTTTTCTCATCAGAGAAGTTGCTGATGTGGTCAGAACTGGGCCGGCCATGGTCCAAAAAATTCTTGTAGTATTGAATCTTATAACTCTTCTAATCAGATAAGTTTGCAAACTTAGATGAATGTCTAGCGGAGAAAGTGAAAGAAATGGATATTATTACAACATTAAGTTAAAAGAAACAGAAAAACAACTAAAAAGAACAAGATGGGAAGATTTTTATTTCAGACAAAATCGGGAAGGCACTTTGAGGAGGGTAAGTTGTTAGTTTAGGTGAGCAAGAACTCAGATATACAATTTTTGTATTTGTTCAAGATATCACAGATGTATGTCTGACTCTCCAAGTACAGGAATAGTCTCAACAGCACATTAGTAAAGCTTCCCCTCTGAGGTTGCTAGGTCTTATTCCATCAAGTGCTCTATTGCCTATGACCAGGACTTTGAACTCTGCTATGAAGCAAATGGGAAGCTAGCAGAGTTTATGAAGAACAGGTGTGATATATGTGCATCAATCTTTGTTGCTGAGGTTTATATAGGGATGCTGGGGCTGGCACTGAAGCTGGAAATCACATCTCTGGAAATGATAAAAAAAATTGCTTTAGGGTCAACAAGAATCTTGTGTTTGAAATGTACGCTGCCTGACTGCCCTCACTCCCCTGCCCCTTGTTTTCTTGGGGGACCACTAGGACCCACCCACATTACAAGTTCATCCTTGTTTTTATACCAGTCCTTGATACTTCCACCTAAGCTGATTACAATATGGATGAGTTAAATGTAAATGCTCTTTTGTGGAAAACACAACTATGTGCCAACCATGCTCGTGCATCTGCACCTGCCACGTTGCCTATCCACATTTGTATTTCTGCGTTCTGGAAAAATCTAGATAGGTATCCAAACTGCCTCAGCAAATGATAGAATGCAGAAGGGATATGCACAAACAGCATCACAAGCAGCATGAACAGGAAGGTATTTTGGGTTGTCCTACTGCACAGAGAGCTGGAAAGGAAGAGGACCAACCAAACTGGTTAAACAGATAAATGGCTGTCATTCACTCAGCAAAATAATAGTGTTCTGGTTACTGGAAGACACGCATGGGCTAACACCCTCCCCTAGCAAGGCTGATACATGGCTGGCTGCCAAAGTTACAAACACAACATCAATCATATTTTGTGCAGACATAAACCAAATTTAGGGCCAACCATCTCACTAACTTGTCACAGACTTAAAGTTGTAGCATACACAAGCTTCAGCTCTGGTCAGTAACAGGCGATTATCACAAAGCTAACCTTAACCAGCTTCTAGAGTTTCAGTTACTCTTCTCATTGAATTAATAGCCATTTTTGTTTCTCTGTTCTTTCAGTTATTCTCCAAAATTTTCTTAATACAAACATCACTTGTGCCTTATCCTGCCAGGAATAAAACCTGTAGGTTTGTGTGACAAATGCTAGTGCTGTGGTCCTGCTGGGAAGTGCAACAGGAAATCAACCCTTCCTTGCATGCTTCTGTTGCCAGTAATAATATTGGTTTGTCCCACCAGTTCTACTATTCATATGTTTCTTACCTAGAATTCAACCCTTGTGCATAAGCAACCTTTCAGGAATTCGTACAATGTGGTCACAACAGGAACATTTCTCTTGGAGAGAATTCAACCACATTTTGATCAAACAGTCATATTTGATCCCTAATTTTTTCTGCACTGGGAGTCTGATTTTCTCCACCATGGAAAAATCATACATTAGCATGAAGGTAATGGAATTACTCTGAGTTTACAGTAATGTAACTGTGAATATGTCAGACTATAACCCCATTTACTTCTCTCACTATGGTTCTGTTTGTCTATTTGTGCTCTTTTAACTTCATATCTATTGCTTTGGTGCAGTAGCTGTTTTTCATAGTCATTTTTCCTATCTTTGTTGCTGTTCTTTATTATTTGTATTATTGTAGTGCTGCAGAGCTGCCATCATGGACCAGGACCCTTCCATGCTAGGCGCTGTACAGACACAACAAAAAGACAATCCCTCTCCCAAAAAGTTTAAACAATCTAAATAGAAGATAAGAGGCAATCGATGATACAGGAAGATGGGGGGAGTTGTTATTTGGGGGAGGCTACTTAGGAGGGGATCAGCTAAATAGAAAGGAAAGGGAAGGGAAGAGGGTGAGGGGACAGGGCAGGTATGGAGTGAAGTGTGAGGAGGGAGAGGAATGGTTGGAGCAATTAGCCAATCAGCACTGGGCAGAGAAAGTTATAGAACATTCTGCAGTTTTGACTGGAATGTCCAGAGGTCCCTGCTTTAGTTGCTTCTGATCTCTGGCTGGCTGCTTTCTGCAATTTTACCCCAAGGCCACATGGCAGGGGAGGGAGGGAGGCATCACCTGAATTCTAGTGCCTCTGGCATGGGCATTTCTCTCATTTTCTTATGTGTTTTTAATCCATTTACAATTGTTTCCCTTTCTATGACTGTGTCATGTTTTCCTGCTTCACTTTCTGTCTTCTGCATGTGCTCTCCCACCATTTAGCTCCCCCAAAAGAAGTGCATAATAACTTATTTTCAGTGAGGCAACACTAGGAGTTGAAGTAGTTTGAAATGAACATGTCCACAAGCCCTGATCTCATCAGTGGCAGGAGAGCTCATATCAGTTTTAGTTCACTTCAGCTATAAAGATGCTTTGCTGTTAGAAGCTTCACATTGTCCCAATGTTACTTTTCTGGCACAATGGATTGGGAAGTTGGCAATAGTACAGTCATTATAAAGTAAAAGAGTCAGAAGGGGTGGGGGGTTTTAAGGAAAATTCTCAACAGATTAAATTTACAGGTGACAATCTTTAAAAGTTGACAGATAAATAATAATTAACAATAATTGAGTATAACAAATCTCAAACACAGAAATCAAATCAGTCTCCCAATCAGATAGAATGGTGCCTTGGTCCTATCAGCTTTTTGTTACTACTAAAAAGTATATAGCAGCACTCATATCTACAGTATATGCTTTCAAATATACATTTGTCTCATGTAGCTAAAATTTTTCTTAATTCTATATGTAATCAGTAACAGACAAAAATAGTACAATATATTACTGCTGCTGAAGAGTTACACTTTAAGCTTGCATTTACAATTCTTTACATTAATTGAATGGCATCTGGTACAGTACCTTGCACTTGTTCATTTGGGATGGTAACTAGATTTCCTCCCAAATTCACACAAGCTGTTCGTGCAGCATGCCATGACAGTCGCTCATCTTCATTTGAGCCAAACATTTTGTAACACTGAAATAAGAATAAATCAGTAAATATTTTACTTGTAGCAATATTCCCCGCAGATAGGAAACCATTATTTTGAATTAATATGCCTGCCATGTTTAAGTAGGAAAGTGAAAGCTTTGCATCACCATAGGAATGTTAAACTGTGTTCTACAAAAAGTTTGCGAGAAAGCCCCATTTAGAAGGAGGTTTTTGAGGTGATGCAGTTGATTATAAAGTGAAAAGTAAAACTATAGATGCCAAAAAAGTGTTCTTAAATAAAATATGTTTACCAGATTGATTTGAAATCAGCTTAAAACAACAAGCAGAAGCTGGCTGCTTTTATAGGCCAGCTGCCTATATTTGGTGAGCTACAGAATGAGTGAAATCAGCTTGTGTATGTCTTTAGCCGTACAAAGGATAGGTTGAATCAAAAGCAAAGCAGTGATTTTTGTGATAAAATGCAAATAAATACATTTTTAAAGAAATGTCTGGTAGTCTATGAGGCTGAAATTTGCACAAAAAGAGCTGGTAGTACATTGTGGACCAGAGAAATATCTCCATGTTGACCTGAAACATTCTTTTTTCAAGTAATAACATCAACAGAGCTGTTACTTCAGCCTTCTTGGAACTTGGGGACAGAGCTAGAACTGTCAGTCATGGCCAGCAGAGGAATAGCCTGTTTCTTGAAGTTCCATCCAACTGATCCAATTTCCAGGGTCAGGATAATTCCATTTTGCATTATTATTCATAGACTCAGACTCTAGGACTGGAAGGGACCTCGAGAGGTCATCGAGTCCAGTCCCCTGCCCTCACGGCAGGACCAAATACTGTCTAGACCTTCCCTGATAGATATTTATCTAACCTCCTCTTAAATATCTCCAGAGATGGAGATTCCACAACCTCCCTAGGCAGTTTATTCCAACGTTTACTGATTGTGTTAAGTATACTTGGAAGAAAAAGCACAGCTTCTGCTATTGTGGAACATGGAGGTAATTTTTCCTAAAGAATCAGAGGGGTAGCCGTGTTAGTCTGGATCTGTAAAAGCAGCAAAGAATCCTGTGGCACCTTATAGACTAACAGACGTTTTGGAGCATGAGCTTTCGTGGGTGAATACCCACTTCCTCAGATGCATGTAGTGGAAATTTCCAGGGGCAGGTATATATATGCTAGCAAGCAAGCTAGAGATAACGAGGTCAGTTCAATCAGGGAGGATTTGAGGCCCTATTCTAGCAGTTGAAGTGTGAAAACCAAGAGAGGAGATACTGGTTCTGTAGTTGGCAAGCCATTCACAGTCTTTGTTCAATCCTGAGCTGATGGTGTCAAATTTGTAGATGAACTGAAGCTCAGCAGTTTCTCTTTGAAGTCTGGTCCTGAAGTTTTTTTGCTGCAGGATGGCCACCTTAAGGTCTGCTATAGTGTGGCCAGGGAGGTTGAAGTGCTCTCCTACAGGTTTTTGTATATTGCCATTCCTAATGTCTGATTTGTGTCCATTTATCCTTTTCCTTAGAGACTGTCCAGTTTGGCCGATGTACATAGCAGAGGGGCATTGCTGGCATATGATGGCGTATATTACATTGGTGGATGTGCAGGTGAATGAACCAGTGATGGTGTGGCTGATCTGGTTAGGTCCTGTGATGGTGTCGCTGGTGTAGATATGTGGGCACAGTTGGCATCGAGTTTTGTTGCATGGATTGGTTCCTGAGCTAGAGTTATTAAGTTGCGGTGTGCAGTTACTGGTGAGAATATGTTTCAGGTTGGCAGGTTGTCTGTGGGCAAGGACTGGCCTGCCACCCAAGGCCTGTGAAAGTGTGGGATCATTGTCCAGGATGGGTTGTAGATCCTTGATGATGCATTGGAGGGGTTTTAGCTGCGCCATCATATGCCAGCAATGCCCCTCTGCTAGAATAGGGCCTCATCCTCCCTGATTGAACTGACCTCGTTATCTCTAGCTTGCTTGCTAGCATATATATACCTGATGATGCGTTGGAGGGGTTTTAGCTGCCAACCTGAAACATATTCTCACCTAAGTTCCAAAACACGTCAGGCCGATCTGATCGCTCTAAGAAAGGCCACCTTCCATGAGAGGTGAGACCAGAAACACATGGCCAGGGGTTCAAAGGGAGGTCCCGTGAGTTGGGACAAGACCAGGTTTAGGTCCCATTGTGGCACCAGGGGTCTAGCGTACATGAACGAATGGTCAAGACTCTTCAGGAAACGAGAGGTCATCAAGTGGAAGAAGGCCAAATGTCCTTGCACCGGCGGGTGGAAAGTCAATATGTCTGCCAGATGCACCCTGACCAAGACAGGTGCTAGTCCTTGGGCCCTAAGGGATAGGAGGTAGTCCAGGATAAGCTGGAGAGGTGCGGCAGAAGAGGAGACCCCCTGCTCACTCACCCACCTGGCAAACCTGGACCACTTCACCATGTACGTCCGATGCTGTCATAAACAGATAGCTAAGGGTTAATGTCTCTTTCACCTGAAGCACCTGACCAGAGAACCAATCAGGAAACCGGATTTTTTCAACTTTGGGTGGAGGGAATTGTGTGTCTGAGGTCTTTGTTTTCTGGCTGCCTAATTTCTCTGAGCTTTGGAGAAGTAGTTCTGTTTTCTAATCTTCTGTTTCTAAGTGTAAGGACAAAGAGATCAGATAGTAAGTTCTATGGTTTCTTTTCTTTGGTATTTGCATGAATATAAGTGCTGGAGTGCTTTGATTTGTCTTCTTTTTGAATAAGGCTGTTTATTCAATATTCTTTTAAGCAATTAACCCTGTGTTGTATCATCTTAATACAGAGAGCACATTTGTATGTATTTTTCTTTCTTTTTATATAAAGCTTTCTTTTAAGACCTGTTGAAGTTTTCTTTACTTCAGGGAAATTGAGTCTGTACTCACCAGGGAATTGGTGGGAGGAAGAAATCGGGGAGATCTGTGTGTTGGATTGCTAGCCTAATTTTGCATTCCCTCTGGGGGAATAGGAAAGTACTTTTTGTTTCCAGGATTGGGAACAGAGAGGGGGGAGTCTCTGTGTAGTTTCACAGAGCTTGTGTCTGTGTATCTCTCCAGGAGCACCTGGAGGGGGGAAGGGGAAAAGGATTATTTCCCTTTGTTGTGAGACTCAAGGGATTTGGGTCTTGGGGTCCCCAGGGAAGGTTTTTCAGGGGGACCAGAGTGCCCCAAAACACTCTAATTTTTTGGGTGGTGGCAGCAGGTACCAGGTCCAAGCTGGTAACTAAGCTTGGAGGTTTTCATACTAACCCCCATATTTTGGACGCTAAGGTCCAAATCTGGGACTAAGGTTATGATAGATGCATGGATGGCTTTCCAGGAGGACTCACCTTACCTGCTCCGAATACCTGTTCTCCTCCTAGTTTATCCACAGAGCAGCTACGCTGTCAGGTGAAGCGCGGCCAGATTGGGATGGAGAAGGCGGCCTTTGTCCTGGGAGAGGAGGTCTGGGCGGAGCGGCAGCACCCTCGGGGGGGCCACCAAAAGGCGTAGAAGGGGCAACCCCGGTTCTGGCAGGTTGCAAACAGGTCGATATGGGGAACTACCCAGCCAGTGAGCAACCTCTGAGTGGAGTGACCACTCTTACTTGGGGGAGAAGACACTGCTGAGGTGATCTGCTTGCGTATTGCAGAGGCCCGGGAGGTGAGCCGCCCTCAGTGAGATATTGTGCGCTATACAGAATACCCAGAGGTTCAGGACATCACAGCAAAGGGCTAGGGAGCACGTCCCACCTTGCCTGTTGATGTAGTAGATGGTGGCTGTGTTGTCCGTGAGGATCCTGACCATCCTGCTGCAGAGGTGCACGTAGAAAGCCATGCATGCCAACTGCACTGACCTGAGCTCTTTGACATTTATGTGAAGGGACAGGTCTGGGGTCAACCACGTTCCCTGGGTCTGCACGTTCCCTGTGTGGGCTCCTCAGTCAAGGTCCGAAGCGGCAGACATCAGGTCTATGGACGGGTTGGCATCCCGAAAGGGAACTCCTTGCAGCATATTGCTAGGGCAAGACCAGGGAAGCCAGTATCGGAGGCGGAATTGTGAGCATCTTGTCTTGGCCATCCCGAGCTTGAGAGAATTGGCAGGCTAACCAGATTTGAAGGGGCCTCATTCAGAGTCTGGTGTGGTGGATCACGTAAGTACACACCGCCATGTGCCCTAGAATTTGAAGGCACACCCTCACTATGGTCACCGGGAAAGCCTTGATTGAGGCGATAAGATCCCTTAGGGTCTTGAACCTGTCCAAGGGGAAAGAGGCTGTGGCCCTCAAGGAGCCCAGCAGGGCCCCAATGAACTCTATGCGCTGAATGGGAACTAATGTTCATTTGTCTCGTTCACCACTAGGCCGAGACCGGCACATGTTGATAGGAGCCAGGGCCGGCTCTGGCTTTTTTGCCACACCAAGCAAAAAAAAAAAAGGGGGCGGTGGGGGCACACTGGAGAGGCAAAGCAGGGAAAAAAAAAAACACAGCTCGGCCAAAGCAGCAAAGCGGGGTGAGGGGAACAATAAAATGGCATGGCTGGAGTGGCAAAGCAGGGGGAAAAAAAATCCTGCAGCACAGCCGGAGTGGTAAAGCAGGGCGGGAAAAAAACAAAAAACAAAAACAATGGCATGACTGGAGCAGCACAGCAGGTAAAAAAAAAAAACTTGCAGTGCAGCAAAGCAGGGGGTGGGGGGAGACAACAGCGCGGCTGGGAAAACAGGGGAAAAAACAAAACGCAAAAATCCTACAGGGTGGCCGGAGCCAGGGTGCAGGGGGACTCCTTGTGCTGCAGAGTGCGCACCTGGTCTGGGGGTGGGGGGAGGGAGAGCGGGGTGGGAGAGAGAGAAGGTGGGAGGCCAGCACCTCAGTGGGGAGCTCACCCCACGCCCCGATTGCCGCGCCACCTGCAGGAGAGCTCCATGCTGCTCCGGTCGGCGGGGAAGGAAGGATTGGGCTACCCTGCAGAGTTTGCCCCTACAGGGAGGCCAGAGCAGCAAACAAACAAACAAAAAAAGCAGCCGTGCTGCCCTAGGATTGGACAGAAGCTGCCCCCTAGAATCTGCTGCCCCAAGCACGAGCTTGCTCAGCTGGTGCCTGGAGCCGGCCCTGATAGGGGCAGCTCCACGTGGGTCTTTACCTTGGAGCGGGACTCCCCCTTGAGGAGCCAGTCATCCAGGTAAAGAAAGATCTGTATGCCCTCCCTCCTGAGATACGCTGCTACCACAGCCATACATTTCGCAAAGATGCTCAGTGCTGTGGATAGGCCAAACGGGAGGACAGCAAACTGGTAGTTGTCCATCCACAGCCAAAAGCGAAGGAAGCACCTGTGCCCCTCAAATATATGGATGTGAAAATATGCATCCTGAAGATCCAGGGCAGCGTACCAGTCCCCTGGGTCCAGGGAGGGGATAACAGAGGCCAGGAACACCTTGTGGAACTTAGAACAGACTAGAAACTGGTTTAGGTCCCGCAGGTCCAGGATGGGCCTGAAGCAGCCTTTGGCCTTCGGGATCAGGAAGTACTGGGAGTAGAACCCTTTGCCCTGGAATTCTACGGGTACCCTTTCCACTGCCCCCAGGTGCAGTAGCCAGTCCACCTCCTGCTGCAGGAGATGGACATGCTCCGGGTCCCCCAGGGCCAACAAGGAAGGAGGGTGATTTGGCGCAGGCGAGGTGAACTGCAGCATGTAGCCCTTGGAAATGGTACTGAGGACCCATTGATCCAATGTTCTGCGGGACCACGCCCTGTGGAAGGCAGACAATCTGTTGCAGAACACAAACTTTATTAAATTGGGGGTATCCCTGGCAACAGACCCGGTGCTCCCCTGCAAATAGTCAAAACCGCCTCTTTCCCTGCCTCTTGCCCAGCGACCAAATAAGCCCCTGTCCTGGCAGGCAGCAGTGGCCATAGTGCCTACTGGCACCACTGTCCCTGCCATGGGGACCCTTTGCCATTGATCTGACTGAGAGCCCAATGGCACTATCTGTCCCGGCTGAACAGCGTGAACTGAGGATGGGTGGCCGGGTGCCGAGGTCGCTGACGAACGCTTGGTGCCCCGGGAGTGATATGAATGGTGCCTATGAATCCGTCTTCCTTAGGACCTGCACCTCGACATCGAGGAACGGTACTTGTTCGAAGAACTACTTCTGTACCCATGACGGCGACGTAAGGACTGGTGGCCTGGTGCCGAGGCACCCCGAGGGGAGTCTCGAGCGCAATGACTAGCTGATCAGGAGCTGGAATGGAAACAACAGCGTCTATCCCATCAAGAGCGGCTGTGGTACCCACGCCGCGCAGGGGAGCGTCCCCGGTGCCTCTCTCGGTGCCTACGCTCGCTGGCAGGAGGCATCGAGGGTCCCCGTCACTCCCGTCCCGACGGTGACCTGGATGGTCTGGCCAGCGTCGAGGGTGGGCAAGAACTGCAAGATGAGTGGCCACTGCATGCCGAGTGGTGCGGGGAGTGATCCTCGGAGTGGGAACTGCGGCTGGCTGGAGAGGTCTCGTGAGCACCCAATGGAGACTTGCCATGAGATCTGGGGCTCGTGCCCGGCTGCGTGCTTGGAACTGGCAGGCTCATAATGTCCTTCGCAGCCCGCATCACCTCCGGCGTCGACGGCATCCATACCAGTGGGGATGCATGGGCCGATGGTGCCGGGCTGCTCCACTCAACACGAGTCGGAGGTCTTGAGCCCAGGGGGGACCAAGGGCTGCCCAACGCGGGACTAGCCTCCCCCTTTTCCTTGTCACGGCACCTCTGTGAGGCAGGGCCCTTCCCTTGCTTTTTGGAGGGAGAGTGGTGCTGACTGATAGAAGGGGTCTCGCTACGCACCAACGACGCGGTGGCCGGCACCGAGTCCACCTGGCATGCCGGCGTTGGTGCCAGTGCCGACTCCATCAGGAGAGCTCTAAGTCTAACGTCTCTCTCCTTCTTAGTCCTTGGCTTGAATGACCTGCAGATCTTACAACTATCGCTGATGTGAGTCTCACCCAGGCAGTGGAGACACTCAGCGTGCTGGTCATTCCTAGGCATAGAACGGTGACAAGAGTCACATGACTTGAATCCTGGTGCACAGGGCATGGCCCGAGCCCACTCTAACAACTGAAGAAATGATCCACGAACGGTACCACTAAGGTCGAGAAGAAAAGGCTGCAGCAGAGCTGGAGCACAAAGTTCCAACTACCTTCACTGGCGGCAAGAAGGAACCGAGGGTGTGGGGAGCCCGTGGCTCCCATTGTAGCGTGATATACAGGCGCCACTCCAGTGGTCGCCGTGGTGCTCCCCAGTATGGATACTACTAAGGGAAAAACTTCCGGCACCAGTGCGTGTGGTGAGCATGCACATCTACTGTGGAATACACATGAGCAATCACTCAAAGAATAAGTTATTTGTTGAACAAAATGATCTACTGTTCAGAACAGTTTCTCTAATGCACGCTGAGAGGGCTTTTTCATATGCTCTGCTCAGGGCTGATGCTGCAACTCACTTTCAGTTATCTAATAAATCTCCAAAAAAAGCATCAATCAGAAAAAAGTGGAAATTCAATTAAATATACACATTAAGATCTACCAGGATCATTCCTGTGTGAAAGTATGTAAGACTTAAAGCAACTTATACTGCTTATATCCCATGACTTATTTCATAAATGATTTAAATATAGTTCTATAAATTACCAGAATAGCTCAACCAACCAATAACTGAAAAAAATTAGACCCCATTTTTCATGAAATGGTGCATAATTTTTGTAAAAAAAGTTGCTTGCATGCAATTTCATCACAAATAAATGTCAAGCATGCCATAATCCCCTCTGCATGCAAAAATAAGTATGCAGACCTAAGGCCTCTCTTTGGGAAAATCTGGCCCTCTTCCTCCAATATTGTATCATAATAAATATAAAAATGCAGAATTCCTCTGTTTAAAATACAACACATTGTGGATATGTTACTGTACCTTATTTTGAAACAAAAGCCAAGTTTCTGGACATCCTCCTGCGGGTGAAGGTGTTGTAGGAGAAAGTGTCGCATTAATGGAACTGTTGTGTCTTTCACATATAAAAGGATTTGGATAACCACAGTTTATATCATTCCATAATCCTGAATAGGAGATAAATAACTGGGTGAGACTCACATTTGTCATGAATATCCATCCCATGAGAGACAAGGTAGGTGAAGTAATATATTTTATTGGACCAACTTCTGTTGGTGAGAGAGACAAGCCTTTGAGCCACACAGGACTCTTTTTCAGGTCTGAAAATGTACTCTCAGAGTTACAGCTAACTGCAAGATGGATCTGATTGTTTAACACAAGTGGCTAGCACATATTCTAAGGGACTATTCAAAGTATGGAAGTTGGTCTGATAAAATATATTACCTCACCCACCTTGTCTCTCTAATATCCTGAGACCGAAATGGCTATAGCTAAACTGCATATATCCCACCCCATGTCTGTTGCATGAAAAATAATTTCAATATAGTTACATTAATTACAGTGCTGTTATTTGAAGGATATTAACATTAAGAATCAGTGCCTCAAAGTTTGTGTAGTATTTTACACCTGTGTTAGATTAGTGCACACTGCCACCAATGCGATCTGGTGGCATTTAACTCTCATTTTGCCCATGTGTAAGTGATTATACAAGACTGAGGAAGCTTTTGGGAAAGGAGGAGCCTATGAAGGATAAGCCTCAGCTAAGCCAAAATGGAACCAGATGTTGGCATGCAAAATTAAAAAGTTTGTCCTTTTTTTATAGTATGGACTGGGGGAAAGCCAACAGGTGTAGAGGAGCATATAGTTTGAATAGACACAGACACTGGGAGGATTTATTAAAGGGAATACACTATATCTCAATAAAGAGGCTAGGACAGAAGTTGATAAAATACTTAGGAACTGAAAAGAAACAGTCAGATGAAAAAGAGTCCCATTCAATTACATCAGATGAAGTCAGACATCTAAATACTGACAAATATTATAAGTGCTTGTATACAAATGTTAGAAGCCTTAACAATAAGATGAGTGAACTTGAGTGCCTGATATTAAATGAGGACATTGATATAATATGCATCACAGAAACTTGGTGGAATGAGGATAATTAAGAGGACATGGTAATAGCAGGGTACAAAATATATAGCAATGATAGAGAAGGTCATTGTGGGGGACAGTGACAGTATATGTGAAAGAAAGCATAAGGTCAAATATAATGAAAATCTTAAATGAATCAAACTGTACTATAGAATCTCTACTGATGGAAATTCCATGCTTAAATGGTAACTGTATAGCAGCAGGAATACACTGCTGACCAATATGGTGATGGTGATAGTGATTGTGAAATGCTCAGGAGGATTAAAGAGGCTATAAAAACCCAGAAAACCCAATAATAATGGGGGATTTCAACTATCCCCATATTGCCTGGGTTTATGTCACCTCAGGAAGGGATGCAGAGGTAAAATTGCTACACATCTTTAATGACTGCTTCTTGGAGCAACTAGTCCTGGAACCCACAAGAGGAAAGGCAATTCTTGATTTAGTCTTAAGTGGAGCACAGGGTCTTGTCTAAGAGGTGAATATAGCTGGACCTCTCGGTAATACTGACCATAATGTAAATAAATTTAACATCCTTGTAGGGGAGAAAATACCAAAGAAACCCACCATAGACGCATTTAACTTGAAAAAAGCAAACTATACAAAAATGAGGACACTTGCTAAATGGAAATTAATAGAAATAGTCAAGGATGAAATGCCTGCAAGTTGCATGGAAACTATTTAAAAACACTATAATAGAGAGGCTAATTAAATATACATCTCAAAGAAAACAAAAAAATAAAACAGCAAGAGAACAACAAAAATGACACCACAGCTTAACAGCAGAGTAAGAGAGGCAGTTAGAGGCAAAAAGGCTCCTTTAAAAATTGGAAGTCAGATCCTACAGAGGAACATAGAAAGGAGCATAAACTCTGTCAAGTCAAATGTAAATGTATAATTAGGCAGGTCAAAAAAAATCTGAAGAACAACTAGCTAAAGGGCTTGGCTACACTTGCAGTTGTGCAGTGCTGGGAGTTACAGCTGTCTTTGTACGGCTGTGTAGGGAAAGTGCTGCAGTGTGGCCACACTGGCAGCTACCAGCGCTGCAGTGTGGCCACATTTGCAGCATTTGCAGCACTGTTGGGAGTGGTACATTGTGGGCAGCTATCCCACAGAGCACCTCTTCCCATTTTGGCGCCATGGGTTATGGGAAGAGGACGGAAGGGTGTGGGTCATTCCACTTCCTGTCCTAACGCCCCATGGTGCATCGCTTCACATCCCAGCAGTCACTGTTTTTCCATCCACGTTTGGCGCCATTGTGAGTCTCCCAACGGTTTCTGTGGGAAATGGAGCCCGAGCTGCTGAGGACTTTGCTGATGAGTGTTGCCAGCACATCACGTTTGGCAGCTGAGCTATTCCTTTAGCTCCAAGTGACAGTGAGGAGTCCGATGATGATATCGAATCGCCTGACGGGTATGACACTAAAGTGCTTTTGGCATTAACAGAAATGCTCAGCACCGTGGAACACCGCTTTTGGGCTTGGGAAACAAGCACTGAGTGGTGGGATCACATCATCATGGAAGTCTGGGATGACGAGCAGTGGCTGCAGAACTTTCGGATGAGAAAAGCCACTTTCATGGGACTGTGTGCTGAGCTCGCCCCCACCCTGCGGCGCAAGGACACGAGATTGAGAGCTGCCCTGCCGGTGGAGAAGCAGGTGGTTATTGCAATCTGGAAGCTTGCAGCTCCAGACAGCTACCGATCGGCTGTGAACCAGTTTGGAGTGGGAAAGTCCACCGTTGAAATGGTGCTGATGCAAGTTTGCAGGGCCATTAATCGCATCCTGCTAAGAAGAACCGTGACTCTGGGGAATAGGCAGGACATTCTGGATGGCTTTGCACAAATGGGTTTCCCTAACTGTGGAGGGGCGATAGATGGGACGCATATTCCTATTCTGGCACCACCCCACCTAGCATCCGAGTACATTAATCAGAAGGGGTATTTCTCTATGGTTCTCCAGGCGCTTGTGGATCACTGTGGGCGTTTCATTGACATATACACAGGCTGGCCTGGAAAGGTGCATGATGTACGCATCTTTCGGAACAGTGGCCTATTCAGGAAGCTGTAGGCCGGGACTTTTTTCCCAGAGCGGAAGATCACAGTAGGGGACATCGAAATGCCCATTGTGATCCTTGGAGACCCCGCTTAACTGTTAATGCCTTCGATCATGAAACCGTCTACAGGGAAGCTTGACAAGAGCAAGGACCGGTTCAACTACAGGCTGAACCTGTGCAGAATGACTGTGGAGTGTGCTTTTGGCCATTTAAAAGGGCACTGGCGTTCTTTATGGGAAGCTAGACTTGGGGGAAAGCAGCATCCCTGTGGTTATATCCGCGTGCTGTACCCTACATAATATTTGTGAAGGGAAGGTTGAAACATTCAGTCAGGAATGGACCTCCGAGGTTCAACGCCTGGAGGCTGAATTTGCACAGCCAGAGAGTAGGGCTACTAGAGAGGCCTAGCACAGGGCTACAAGGATTAGGGATGCCTTGAGGGAGGAATTTGAGGCTGAAAGCCAACAGTAATGTTTGGTGCCTTGCACGGGAGTGAAGTGCAGTGGTTACAATGATTTGCAGTGTCTGTTTTTTTCCTGGGCTACGGTATCTTACACTTTCTGCAATAAAGAAAACTGTTTTGAAAGCCACGAATTCATTTATTGAAAAGAAAATAACTAAAAGGGCAGGGGGGTGGGGTGGGGAACTGTACAGTCAGAGGTTTGAATATGTCCTGTCTGGAGTGCTGTGCAATGACTGCTGCACTTCAGGATGAAAATGCTGCATGGGTGATGGGGGTTGAGTGCAGAGGGTAAGGGTCGTAGTTCTCAGGGCTGGTAGGTGAACGTACAGGTGTTGGGGGCAGCTGCTGGTGGTAAGAACCTGGATGCTGGAGAAGGGAGTTTTGAGCTGACATTGGGGCACAAGGGAAAGAGCTTTGGGACTGAGGGTGGGCCACACAGCAGTGCTCTGCCTGCATGGCTACGAATGAATGAATACAGTCCATCTGGCGCACCAGGATGCTTATCAGCTGCTTGGTGCTTTTCTTCTTAGCTACTGCCTTTCTCCTGCTTTCTCTTTCCCTCCAGTGCTGCATTTTTTCCCTCCATTCCTGGAGTTCTTTACTCTCTCAGGCAGACTGATTCATAACTGCCTTCACCATATCTTCGCTTTTTCGTGGCTTCTTTCTCAGGTTTTGTAGCCTTTCAGCAGTCTCTGATCCAGCCATTGGGGTATTCAAGGACACTGTTATTAGAAAGACAAAAATTGAAACATTTAACAGAGAGGCAGCATTGTGTATAATCACAGTGAAGGAGTTTACAGTCTCACTTTAGCATACTTTCAACATACCAGCCAGAGCACAGAGATCATACAGCAGTGAAGAAATGGTGAGTAACGGGGAATGAGCGCAGGAGTTAATTAATCTTGGAAGATATCTCGCTGCTGCGGGTCACCTGGGAAGGGGTACTGATTGGGTCAGGGCTGTACTGGGGTTTCATTGCGTTGGGGAAAGCAAAGTGCTGCAGGGTGACCTACGCTGAACACTATCCCAACATTTTCCACAGGAGTTAATCCTGGAAGATATCTCACTGCTGCGGGTCACCTGGGAAGAGCGGGAGGGAAGAGCAATGCGGATTCCACCCTGGCGCCTATGCAGCTTGCCTGTGTGCAGCAATGGTCCCCCCACCCCTCGCGGCACAGTGGCGCGGACGCGTTAGCCTGACTGGGACAAGGACCACAGTGGCTCTCCCTATAAACTTGCGCAAGTGCATCGCCCACGCTGTAGCAGAAACTTTTGAAGAGATTACAGAGGCCAATTACCGTGATGTGATAGACCACATCAATGGGCTATTCCACATCTAGGAACGCATGCATGCAGCCATAACCGCCCCCTTCTCTCCTGAAACATTTCCATCCTGAAAATAAAAGCTGCTTACCGGGAAGCTGCTCCTCTGCTTCTCCTTCACCAAGTTCCAGCTGCTGCAACTGGCTACCTTCCTCCTGGCTTGAGAAGAGCTCCTGGCTGCATGCCTCCTGGGACTCCGGGGTGTCTCCCCCCACCCCAGTACCCTCACTCTCGGTTTCCTCCCCCCCCTCCACCTCCTCTCCCCTCTCTGAACTGTCCATTGTGGTCCTTGGATTGGCCGTGGGGTCACCCCCAAGCATCGCGCCCAGCTCCTTGTAAAAATGGCAGGTCGTGAGGGCAGCACCTGAGCGGTGGTTTCCCTCGTGGGCTTTGCAATAGGCACTCCGCAGCGCCTTTACTTTAACCTTGCACTGCACCGCGTCCCGGTCATGCCCCTTTCCATCATGGCCTTTGATATCTGCCCATAGGTATCGTAATTCCTACGGCTGGAGCACAGCTGTGACTGCACAGCTTCCTCTCCGCAAATGCTGATGAGGTCCATCAACTCACCATTGCTCCATGCTGGGGCTCGTTTGGTGCGTGGAGTCATGGTCACCTGGAAAGATTCACTGATTGCACTCCACACCTGGCTGAGCAAACAGGAAGGGGATTTTTAAAATTCCCGGGGCATTTAAAGGGCAGTTCACCTGAGGCCAGGGCAGTAGAGTGCGAACTGATGAGCAGAGTGGCTGAACAGGCATTCTGGGATACCTCCTTATGCCTCAGAGGCCAATTACAGTGCTTTTAGTGGCCACACTTGCGGAGCAGTGCTGCATCACTAGCGCTGCAATCCTTATACCCGAGGCAGAGCAGGAGTATGGCCAGAGCTGCAGCCAGGGAGATGCAGCGCTGTATGTGCGTTCCAAGTGTGGACGGTGAGTAAGTTGCAGCGCTGTTGGTGGGTTTACAGCGCTGCAACTCTTCAGTGTAGCCAAGCCCAAAGATAAAAAAAAAATTGCTATTAGTTATTGTAAGTTGATCGGAAGCAGGAAGCCTGCCAATAGTGGGAACAATAGATGATTGAGGTGCTAAAGGAGCACTTAGGTCAAGGCCATTACAGAGAATTCTTTACATTGGTCTTCAGGATGTGAGGCAGATTCCCCAAATATTCTTTTTAGGTGACAAATCAGAGGAACTGTCCCAGATTGAGGTGCCAATTGAGGAAGTATTGGAACACATTGATAAACAAGAAGTCTCCAGGATCAGATGGTTATATACCTATCAGAACTCTTGAATGAGTACCAGGCAAATTGAAATTGTAGTAAAGAACCATCAGTCACACAGATGAACAAGATATGTTGGAAAAGAGCGAACATGGCTTTTGTAAAGGGAAATCATGCCTCACCAATATATTAAAATTCTCTTAAGGTGTCAGTAAGCATGTGGACCAGGGTGATCCACTTCATATAGCATAACTGGACTTTCAGAAAGCCTTTGACAAGTCCCACACCGAAGACTCCTAAGCAAAGTAAGCAGTCTTTCAATAAGAGGGAAGGTTCTCTCATGGATCAGTAACTGGCAAAAAGATAGGAAACAAAAGGTAGGAATAGATGGTCAGTTTTCACAATGAGAACAGGTAAATAGTGGACTCCTCCAATGATCTGTACTGGGACTCGTGCTGTTCAATATATTCATAAATGATCTGGAAACCGTGGTGAGCAGTGAGATAGCAAAGTCTGCAGGTAACACCAAATTACTCATAATAATTAAGTTCAGTATGGACAGTCTTATATTCCTAAGATGAAAGGCAATGGAAAGGTTTGAAGAATTTGTTATTTATGCCATCCACATTAATTTCTTAGTAGCACATTAGCTCAGTTAATAAAAATAAATTATCATCATCATTATCATTATATATTTATATAGCAACCATGCTCAGTGGCCGCTGTTAGGTCCCATTGTGCTGGATACAATACAAACACATATAAAGAGAGTTATTTTTTTTGTTATACCTCTATTTTTTTCTAATACCTCTAAAAAGAAAAATAAATAAACCACAGAAGGAAAAATTAAAGACTTACACAAAGAAACAAAAATTAAATCCAGAAATGTCATATTGCTCACCTAAGTTTTTATACATGACTACACAGTTTTCATCGTTGTTTGCAAAGTTGGGTTCATGTGCTGCCCATGCTAAGAAATTCACAGGGGTTCCATCCATCCAACTTAAAAATCAGACAAAACAGAACCTATTTATGCATAAATTTATTTGCTTCCATGTTACAAAAATCATTTTGCAAAATGTTGAAGAAGTCTATTAACCATTTAGTTTAGAGTGCTTTACTTGTCCAACTTCCATTAACATTAAAAGTTATGAGATTGCTTAAGACTTAACCTAGAAGAGAAAATGTGTTTCATATATTTTTACTTTGATTATCCTTGTGTTTATTCTGTATCTATAGATGTACCAACTTTCTTTTTAAATAGCTGGCTATATTTACCAATACACTCCAGCTGCTTTGGCACAGGTCTGGTGATGCAAAGCAGCCATAAACATGGCTTAGCTACATTGCTGAAGCAGCAAAAGACAGTCCAAGTGTGTTGGTGAATATGGTTCATATTCTAGCTCCATGTCTATTTTCTTTTGATTTTTATTTTTCTGTAAACAACTGATTGATTTCAAATTATATAATGAATAATACAGAAAAAACAAGACTGAAGATGTGATAAGATGCATATAGTGATTTCTATGAAAAAGTCAACAGTTACCATCATTGGAAACCTGAGATATGTTAATTATTTCCTATTTTAAATTCAGGAAAAGACTGCAATATTTCAGGCACCACAGTATGGTAACTGCTGGCCAGAAAGGAATATTATACATGGTGATTCCTGCAAGGAAGGAAGATATGGTAGTAAGTACTTATATGTAACTATGAACTTCGTTGAAAAGTAACGAGTGAGAAACAAACCTACTGTTTCTACAAAAGCACAGACCTTGTGTTACAGCTGAGTTTGCCCCTGATTTGCGACTATTAATACATCTTTGTACCTCTCAATCCTGGGACCCAGGACAATTCTGAATGTAGCCAAAAGGCCACTATGGAAGCTAGGGATTAGCATGGCACAGCAGAATCCAGACACTTCCATTTCCCCCCATGCAGGCTTTATCTCTAGCATCACTTTTTCTATTCCTTCTGAGTAAAAGCTATTTTTTTAAATCATTTTTTCCCTTTTGAGTTAACTGGAGATGTGTCTAAACTGAAATTGGATTGATCCAGTTCTATTGGTAGTCAAGTTAAATAAAAAAAAGATTTATACCTGGTAGAACTTCAAAACTCCAATTAAAATCTTTTGGGATGTACTACTAATCTTAAAACACATGGCAAAGTATAACTTTTCAAAATCCACCAGAACTAGTGAACTTTAAAAAACACGGTTTCAGAGTGGTACCATCTTAGTCTGTATCAGCAAAAACAATGAGGAGTCCTT
This sequence comes from Gopherus flavomarginatus, assembly GCF_025201925.1. Taxonomy (NCBI): domain Eukaryota; kingdom Metazoa; phylum Chordata; order Testudines; family Testudinidae; genus Gopherus; species Gopherus flavomarginatus. The sequence goes on from NC_066618.1 coordinate 41,815,802, forward strand.
GTGGCACCTAAGAGACTAATAAATTTATCAGAAATAAATTTGTTAGTCTCTATGATGCCACTAGGACTCCTCATTGTTGTTGTTTTTTAAAGGTTAATGTTCTAATATTCTTAAGGAATTAATGGATTTGTAAAGGTTTAAGAGCCTGAGCCAACTCCCTCTGGAGTCAATGGAAAAACACTATTGACTTCAATGGAAGTTGCTCTTCTATGATGGCAGAATTTGGCCCTTTATCAATAGATAAACATTCTTTTAAATTCCTCAGTATGGTTTTACTTTGTAAGATTCAGACCAATGGCGTAACTGAGCGCACAATTCAACTCAATCTCCCCCCACTACAGAAAATGTAAACTAGCTATTATAGTGATTGATCATATAGAAATGCTATAATAAATAAGAAATGTGGGATTTTTCTAAAAATGTTGAACTAAATGTGCTTGTGAACTGAGATCTTTATGCCAATATTTAGTCCAGAATAAATTTTTACAACCCTCAGTAATGGAAACACTAAGGGTGACATCGTGGTCTCACTGAAGTCAATGGCAAAACAGTCTCAGTGACTTTGACGGGGCCACAATTTTACCCTAAAGTTTTCTGTAATCACAGCTTTGTCCAATATAAGACCTACTTCACTATAGTACATCTGACTAGCATTGATGTTGCTTGTTTACTTACCTAACCTGTTTATCCAAACTCAGTTCTAAACCAATGAAATATGCATCTTCTTTGCCATTTTTCAATATCTAAAACAAAAAGATAAATCTTAAATACTTCCTCTTTATATATCAAAAATATTTTAGTGTAACTGCCTGGAGAGCGAGTTACTGGTTCCCCTCTGCACTGATCCACTGAGGATATAAATTGTTTCATCCCACAGCAATAGAGTTTTGACTCTTTAGCTTAAGTCATAGCAGTTCATGTTTTTTGCTCAGTTCAATCCCCAATATATTGGCCAAGAGGGTGGCCATCACATGAGTACTTATTTCAGTTTCTCTTCAAAGTTGTTGGATTTAATACCCAGAGAAATTCCTAGTGACGGACTTTCTCTCTCCTATCATTTGTATTAAATCTGAGATAGATCCTTCACCTCATTTCACTATTGCTCTTTAGTCAGTTGAGCAAAATTGTTATTTAATGAAAGTCTGCTTTATATGCACCTCTGATTTTATAAAATGGAGACTAACTCATAGACTACAGGAGAATTTACCCCAAATTTCCTAATCAAGCAAAGTAAACAAGCTCCTCCCTGGGTCTCAATTTATGCCCCAAATTCTCACTTCCCTCTCAAGATTTTGCCAGTCATACAATTCTGAGAGATAAGGGACAGACTTGTTGATTGGCAATTCCACTTTTCTTCTTTTCTCTCTCTCTCTCTCTCTCTCTCTCTCTCACACACACACACACACACACACACGCACACGCACACGCACACGCACACACATCAACAAGACCATGAGCCCTTGATTTTATCTGGAGTATTGCATTTAAGGTCTCCAGCTCTGCAGGATATTTTGAAGTTGTCAAGCGACCTAGCAGTGCAGTAATTTCAGGTCAGATCCTGCCCGTCTTATCAGTGAAAATTCCACTTTATTCAGTTCTTTTGAGACTGACAAGTGAAGCAGTGGCTAACTCTGGCAATTGTTATTTTGCAAAGCAATTTGGTTCTTGTTAAAAATCTGATTTATAGCCATAAATTGAGTCAAATTAAAGTTTAAGATCAACTGGCAATTGCTAACACAGTCCCTATCTTGACTACTTTGCCAGCTGAAGGCCTAATTCACCACTGCGTTACTGCAGTTTTATGACAATGTAACTACATTGATGTCACGGGCATAAAACTGAAATAACATAGTAGTGAACCAGGCTACAAGGTGAAATATTCTGTGACCATGTTCACTGTACTAGATTACTAATTGCTGAAGCAAGACCTGGTTTGCTCACATATCTCCATAGCATCTTTCTTTCACTGTCACCCTCAATGACAACAAGATCTCCAAAATTCTTCTTGCAAAACTCCCGGGCTTTTTCCATGGGAACACTTTCTGTGCTGAAATAATACTGCCTGTCTTCTTGTATAATCCATCCATCATCTGTGATTTTATATTCTGTAAGGTAAATAACGAGGCTATATTTATTGCCCCCTCATACATATTATTCTCATTATAATTATTAAAATACATTACTAAAAAAAACTCACTGGGAGTAGGAGGCTCCGTTGGTTCAGGATTTACTTTTGCTCCTGTAAAATAAAATAAAACTACATGTAATACATCTCATAGCCATGTAGCACAACCTCTTGCTCCCATCCCCCACCCCCCGTACTCAAGTTTATATGTTAAAGTTTAAAGAAAACTTTTCTGCTCCAAAGCACTAGATTACCGTCATTCTTTATGTATACACAATACACTGCAAGTTCCCTTTAAATGTGTGTCAGAATTGAATTAGAACTGTTTTGAGATGCACGGGGCACAGCAGATGCTTGTCCTGCTCTGCAAAAGCTTCTATGCCTCTTTTTTGTATTGATTTTGTATACAAACTAGTATGTGCAGCGGAAGGTAAGAGGCAGACTAGGCACAATCCATTAACAGGTGTTACTAGGTTTAATATTTTTCAGATAATTTTTTTCATTGAAAAATGGCATTTTCTCTCAGACAATTTTTGTTAAAAAAAATTGATAACTCTTTTTAATACATTTTTTTTAATAAAAAACCATGATGACATTTTTTATTTACTGAAACTGGGTTTTCAGAAAATGAAAGATGTTAACCATTTAGATAAGGTTTTTGATAAAACTTCCATTTGAAAAATGTTGTGAAAATATGCTTTACAATGGGTCCATTTCAAATCCTGTAAAATGAAAACAAATTTGATTTTTTTTGTGAAATTTTTCAGTTCATGCATAATACCAGCTGAAAAAAAGAAGTATCACAATATATTGCAGTAACACTTTCCTGATAATTTCTCAGTAGCATAAAAGGCAGGCCACAGGCACTCTCTGAGCCTTATTAGTCATATCATGGATTTTCCTGGTAGCTGGCACTACAGAAAATGACTTTCCACAACACTTGATGTCTCTCTGTCTATGTCATCTTTTTTTAGTCATTTTCCTTGCTGAGTAAATAGAATCTCAAAAGCGTTAACCTTTTAGTGAAATTTCCTATTGACTTTCCCAGAAATTTCTTTACCCATCATAAGCGGATCTTTCTGGTCTAACTTCTTGCTCTCATTCATCTGATATGATATGTGACCTTCATAAAAAAAAGACTGTGATGAGGCAATTGCTGGAGCAGTCACTGAAATACTTAAAATTTGCTATTATGCTGCTTCTAGAACTTGAAGTTTCCTTGATTTGGCGCTTTTAAGGCTTGATGCCACAAGAAAACGGAATTCCTTAATAAAGGTGTCCTCATGCCAGCCATCCAAAATTTGAGTTCCACACATTCAGGACACATTTGTTAAGGTCATCCTAATTCTGGATATGTTTACCTGTTACCATAAGTTTAAAGCTACTGACCTGGTTTTCTTCAAACTTCATTTGTTTTGAAGATTTCTGAGACTTAAAAATCAAACCATGTTTGAAGGAAATTGGCTCAGTAGCTGAAATAGAAAAATTATACTGCATATGCAGAAAAATCCTAGTGCTTATGCACAGTGGCTTTAAAACTATGGAATTGATTTTCTTCAGTTTGGCTTGAAGAATCTCGGATCTCAAAATAGAGAGGTGCAAAATAAGCTCAATTTGCAATATCTAGCTTCAGTTATCTGGCCAAAAAAAGTCTCATTAGAACACGCAAAGGAGAACCAATTTTTCACATTTTAAAAACTCCAAAAAAAAAAAAGATTAAATTGATCTCAGAAAAAATCTTTCCAATAAACTTAAATCAAATCTCAGAAAATATTAATCCAAAAGGAATTTATTGGAGACAAATGAAAAGGGAAAATTTGAATTCAATTTGAAATTCAATCTTAAAGCTATCTGTGCCTATGAGAATAAAATGAATGAAATTCAAGAATTACACTCCCTTCCTTAGTGCATGTAAAAGAGTAAGGCAGACTCCTGGATATAATACCAGGACACCCTTTAGATAGTCTATATCTCTAAATGTAATGAAGACAGATGAATTAATACCCTCACACTGTTCTTATTTCACTTCTTGCATGTGACATTCTGAAGTCCAAACTATTTTTTTAAAATTAGACAAAAAATTCATTTCTTCTGTTTTGTTTATTGTTCTTATTTAAATGTGGAAGTAATTATACCTTTCTTTATTTCACAGATCCAGTCATATGCATAGTCACAGTGTCTGTCATTCCATAACATACTGGAATCTCCACCGAGTTCTACACAAAGTTCCATTCCTTGATAATTATTGGGTTCTCCATAGGCCCAGTTTGTATATATCATCTAAAGTGGAAATATAATTGTATTACTATTTTCTTCATAGAAAGAGATAGTAACTGCTCTGCAGCAGGAAAACCACAAAGACTCAAGTTGGATTTCCAGTGTCAAGCTGGAAAATAAAGCTGGTCAGAAAAATGTAATTTCTATTCAGTGGAAAATTCTGAACATTTCAAAATGTGTTCACATTCTGAATTGGGATGAAAAGTTAAAATGTCTAAATTTCTTGCAGAATAGACATTTCCTCCCCTCACCCCCCCCCCCAATTTTTTTTTCTGAAACATCAAAACATTTTGAGAACATCAACATATTTTGTTTTGATAAGGTAAAATGTTTTGGTTTTATGAAGTTGAAATATGATAATACATTAAATAAAATATAACAACATGAATATTTAATACAAGTCAAAACAAAATGAGCTGAAACAAACTTGAAACAAAACATTTTACATTATTGAAGGGAAACAAAAATCTAAACGATTCTTTACAGAAAGACAAGGTGGGTAAGGTTATACTTTTCATTGACCCAACTTCTGTTGGTGAGAGAGAAACTTTAGAGCTTACTCAGAGCTCTTCTTCAGATTCTTTTCAATATTTTTTCCATCTTAAATTACATTGAAAATCAAAATATAACCCATAAAATATTTAAATGTCAACAAACTCACATTTTCAAAATGAAAAATGTTCTGTTGAATTTCTCTCTTTTTTCTTAATCCAGTTCTACTGGAAAATACACCCACAATGCCAAATTCACTACAGTTGCTTCAGTTTTACACCTTGGCTTCAACAGAGTTACACTGGCATACAAATAGTATGACCTATTGCATGCGGAGCTCTGCAGGATCAAGTTCTAAATGAGCTCTGGAAAAGGGTAAATTGACAAGACCTAAGCTATTTTCTGTTACATTTTATTCATTTTAATTTTTACAAAACATAAGGGCAAAGAAGCAGCAATCCATGGCTCTTGGTGTTACAGATAGTGTTTTAAAGTACCATTATTATATTTTACAACTACACCAAGTTCACCAAGCCTTTATCACCACAAATGAACAGGCAAAAACAGACGTTAAAAAAAATCTCCTTTCTGTAGGCAAGTCAGAGCAATTTCTCTTTTGTGACTATACCTCTGTGTACATAGACAACCCTTATGCTCATATTAGTCACTTTTACTCTTCATTGTTTATTTTAAACATATTTTACAATAAAAAAATAGTGTGTTATACACAAAATCTGGCTACAGGATAGCTATTTATCAGCACATGGCAGCTTAACAAGGGTTCAGGAATATGATTAGAAATAAAATTATTTTTTTAAAAAAGCATGAGGATTACAGAATCAGAAAGAACAAAAACAATTGTGGAAAAACTAAATCACTCACTGGAGACCGATCACTCCATGCAAATCCATCATCAGGATTCAAATAATATAAACCTATCCAGAATTTCTGATTATAGTATCCACTTTCCCTAAAACACAAGATATACAGACAGATTAAAGAAAAACAAGATAAACATTTTTTTTATTAAATAAGTTTCAAAAAATCTAAATCACACCAAGAAATTTCATAAACTTTCTGTAAAAATACTCCTAAGATCTGTTGGAAACATACCTGAATATTGAGAATCTGTCACTCGATAATTTAAAATTAACTATTTACAACTGCTAGGATCATCTGTGGACTGGTAGATGGCAATGAAATGGCACTGAAATACCGAGTCACATTTCTATATAGAAGAGATCCCAAATGCTGAGTTACCATACACTGGCCCAGTGGAAAATTCTGATTGAAACAATGAGCGTGAAGACTTAGCTACATGATAAAGTCTCCCTGGTTTAACTTCAGGTGTGATTTTACTGTGACTACGCTGCAGCAAGAAATTGTACAAATGGTATAAAGAGGAAAGCAAAGAGTTAAGAACAAAGGGGGGCAGGGCTGGCTAGTAGGTATTTGGGCAAATTAACAAAGGCATTTAGGCATTTAGTGATGCACATAGGTGCCTTGTGGGATTTTCAAAAGTGTCTAAATGAGTTAGACTTTCAATAAAAGTTAGGCATCTAACCTGCTTAGCTGCTGTTGAAAATCTTATTAGGTGTGTACCTGCACCTTTAGGCAGCTAAATACCTTTAAAAAATTGGCCTCATTGTCTGAGATTTACCTAGTCAAACTGTTAATGTTCTCAACTTCCCCGTTGGGGTGTTTTGACTGGTTGTTTTTCTGTTGTTCTGGCCTCTCTTCCCTCCCCGCCCCGCCCCAAACTGGGGAGAGGCCGAATCAATAAAGTACTTCAACCTTATTGACTGGAGCACCCGTCTGCCGGTCAAAGGCCCTGAATGGATGGAGCCAACCCATCCATTCAGGACCTTTGACAGTCACACAATGAATCAGATCAAGACTACCATAAAATCCACATATCCCAGTCTTGGACTCAGCCACTAGCTCACAGCTACCCACACTCTGTTGGTTTTTCTTTTAATGAAGCTGGGGATGGGGTAAGTCACCAAAAACAACATCTCTCTCCTTAAGCACAGTATTCCCATATCCCAGAAGATATGCAGTTTGTGTATCAGTATTTATAATGTAAATATATTGTTGGGGTTTTATTGATATTTATTAATTTCAAAAGAATCAAATTGCATACAAACTGTCCTGCCCAATAAGGCCAACAGAACAGAAGCAGAAAATGGGAACTTTTTATTTTAATCAGGTAAAAACGCAGGGTTTTTTGCATCTAAAATTACTGAAAACCTCAAAATTGTTTATTGCTGGATATATTATTCATAGATTCATAGACTCTAGGACTGGAAGGGACCTCGAGAGGTCATTGAATCCAGTCCCCTGCACTCATGGCAGGACCAAATACTGTCTAGACCATCCCTGATAGACATTTATCTAACCTACTTTTAAATATCTCCGGAGATGGGGATTCCAAAACGTCCCTAGGCAATTTATTCCAGTGTTTAACTACCCTAACAGTTAGGAACTTTTTTCTAATGTCCAACCTAAACGTCCCTTGCAGCAGTTTAAGCCCATTGATTCTTGTTCTATCATTAGAGGCTAAGGTGAACAAGTTTTCTCCCTCCTCCTTATGACATCCTTTTAGATACCTGAAAACTACTATCATGTCCCTTCCTAGTCTTCTCTTTTCCAAACTAAACAAACCCAATTCTTTCAGCCTTCCTTCATAGGTCATGTTCTCTAGACCTTTAATCATCCTTGTTGCTCTTCTCTGGACCCTCTCCAATTTCTCCACATCTTTCTTGAAATGCAGTGCCCAGAACTGGACACAATACTCCAGTTGAGGCCTAACCAACTCAGAGCAGAGCGGACGAATGACTTCTTGTGTCTTGCTCACAATACACCTGTTAATGCATTCCAGAATCATGTTTGCTTTTTTTGCCACAGCATCACATTGTTGACTCATATTTAGCTTGTGGTCCACTATAACCTCTAGATCCCTTTCTGCCGTACTCCTTCCTAGACAGTCCCTTCTCATTTTATATGTGTGAAACTCATTGTTCCTTCCTAAGTGGAGCACTTTGCATTTGTCTTTATTAAACTTCATCCTATTTACTTCAGACCATTTCTCCAATTTGTCCAGATCATTCTGAATTAGGACCCTATCCTCCAAAGCAGTTGCAATCACTGCCAGTTTGATATCATCTGCAAACTTAATAAAGCATACTTTCTATGCCAATATCTAAGTCCTTGATGAAGATATTGAACAGAGCCGGTCCCAAAACAGATCCCTGTGGAATCCCACTTGTTATACCTTTCCAGTAGGATTGGGAATTATGCATAATGATCATTAATGAAAGTAATGGTGGTAAAATAGTGTTCTAATAATGGAAATGGTCTCTAAAACTGTTTCTGGAAGTTGCACACACAACTTCCACATGCAGTAAAGTAGAAGACTGAGTAACTATACTATCTGCATCCACAAAGTGTTCTAAAGCCTGCTGACATCAATGATAAGGCTCTGACTTCAATGGCCTTTGAATCAGGTCCAGAGTTATAACCTGCACATGCAAAATTTACAAGCATAATTTAACGGCTCATTGATTATTTGGCCACTAATACTTGATTTCGGTGTTTTGGAATACATGGGGATTGTTTTCAGAAGCTATTACTAGAAAAACCTGTTTTGTGATGTGCACGCTGCTTTGCTTAAAAAATACATTTGATCACATTGATAAGGTATTATCCTATGTTATGAGTTCCTTTACTAGAGACCACATAACTGCATTCACATTCCCTGCATAGGAGCAAAGCTGTCTGAAATCGTTTCAACTACCTGGTTAGTTAGAGCTAGGGAACAATAAAAACGTTGACCAGTTTTATGTGAACATTTTCCTCTCTCTTCATAAATTTTCATACGTTGTATCAAATTACCTCTGTGGCAATTTTATAAATTCCAAAATAATATGCAGACAAAAGTACACCAATTAATTAATTAATTCAACTTTTTGAATCCCTAACTGATTGCAAATATTACAATTCTAAAATATTTTAAATTGGATGACAAATATTGTACCAAAGTATGAATATTTAGCTGAAACCAACTATTGCAGGAAGGATCAAAAGGCATTTATTTTTCTCATTTAATGGATAAAGTGAAAAAATAACCACAATATAGATAGATACTCACGCTATGGAACGCCAAACAACATATTGTTCTTCTTTACCATTAATGGTGGCCAGATCTCCTCCTATAGCTCTACAATAACCTAGAGATTCCAACCAGGTTTTCTTTTGCTCTCTTGAAAAAAGCTAATGAGAGTATATTTTACAATCAGAGATGCTCTGTATAAATCATTGAATCAAAACCCATGAGCAATTTCCCCTATGGTATGATGTCATACAATCTAACAAATAAAAAAGCAGACAGTATAAAATTTAAAATGCGTTATATACATTACAGAATGCCTTGAACACAGAATCTGTTTTGCTTTACATGAGACATTTGAGCCACAGCTAGCAGAGGGCACTGGTGAGACCAACCTCTACTATAATACAAACAATGAGGAGAAAATAGTTTAAAATTTAATAGGAGTTAGAGATGTGGGAGAAGAAAAGTCAGGTTTTAACACCAGAGGTGAGAAGAGAGGAGAGCAGTCGTGAGCCTCTCTCGCCTATTGTGTATTATTAAATAGTTGCTGGTGCCTGCATTTCAGTGATGGGTAAGATCTATAACTTGTAAATCCTGTTTACAAAACACTCAGAGATCCTTTCAGGATGGAGAGAAAATGTAGACATGTCTAGTCTGCACAGAAGTCATTCTTATTTAAGTTCTTCTTTGCATTTCTGTGTTTCAAACATGTACAGAGTCTATATTAATTCAGAATTATTTGCTGTACTTACTTTGAAGCAGAAACTAATACGATTGTTTGAATCCCAACCTTCTGGGCATGTGGGGACAGGAGTTGTTGTTGGAATAGGTGGAGGTGTCACTCCCTCAGCCCACTGTTTACAGAGAAATTTTGCCTTTTCCTCACATTTTACAACATCCCATAATCCACCAGCAATTCCAGTCCTCATGGCAACACAGCCTGACTTTCTTCCTTTATACATATAAAAAGAAATGAAAACCAAACTGTGCATCATCTAGAACTTCATGAACTTTGAATTCTGTCCTGATATATTTCTGCACACATTCAAATGGATAATTTTTCAACTCACAAAGGTCATTCAGTGAATTTGAGATACATATATGTCTAGTATACTTAGTCAGTACATATCATCCTGTTACCTTTTAGTGGCTGGCCCTAGCAGCTTCACAACCGTCTGGTCTCTGACAACTACAGTTTTCCTCTGAATTCAAGTGGTAGAGGCCTGTCTTTTTGATGCTATGTTCTCAGTTTTAGCAGACCTCGGTTTTGGTCCCTTTTGATGACTGCAGTATCTGTATCTATGTAGACCACCGTTCTTTTGACCATGCCTTGTATGATTTACCAAAGCCAGTGGGCATTTTTCAACATGCATTAAAAGCTTTTGAACATAAAGGCTAACCACAGGATCTTATGAAAAGTAATGCAGAATTTTGTTCGCTATGGGCATAGCGAATGGTCAGCATGGTGTCCAGCAGCACCTAAGTCCTACTTAAACCCTATTTTCAGAACTTAAGGGCTGCACAAGCCGTTGGGTTGGCCTTCTGCAAAGGGGTGAATTACAACCATGCAGATGGAATTGAATCCATCGAAATATCCTCAGATAACAAAGTGATCTAAATAAATCTGGTGTTTAACAGAACAAGCTGTCCTAGGGAGAGCCTGTTAGCAGGATGGCATGATATTTTCATATTAAAAAACAGGTTTTTAGGATGAACAATTAAGATGTCTTAGCTACTATTTACAAGGCTAAATTTTCAATTCTATTTTTTTGGCCCTACTAATTCAGTGCTAGGTTTCCCCAAACTAACTATATAACTATTTAGCGATATTCCCTCCAGTAATATACTGATTATGATGGGGTCAAGTACATCACAAGACACCTCACCCCCTATTTCCTATCTAGCATTCACTCTAAGCCATCACACACTACATACTCCAGGTCAGCCCAGCCCCAACACTAACTCAGTCTTTCCCATTACAGTGGCAAATCAGAACCCTGATTTCAATTTGAGCTTTTTCCAAGCTTGAATACAATCCCATTTCAACACTAACCATCAGGCTAACATAATGCAGGCATGCAGATCACTTACACCATTTATACCAAAGTAGCAAACCAACACTCCTGACAGTGCTATCCTTAACCAAGGAAGCATCTGCAAACTGCCAACTGCTGTACAATCCAGAAGAGGATATAGAATGAATTGTTAAGGGAATTACAAAAAAAAAATCTGTCTAAAACACTGAGTATTGCAGTGTGGCCCCTGTACTCCCCAACCAATATTGTGGTGCTGTATATACCTGGCATTTCTGAATTCCAGTGCGTGAATAAGACTGCTTCATCATTGGTCCACTTGAAAGTCCCCTTTTCTTGTATATTTGACAGACCGATCCAAAAATATTTTTCAGGCCTCAGCCCTGTCAGACTAGTTAGAAAAGCTTGTTCATATCTGCACAAAAAGAAGACAATAGTTAAATTGGTGTTAAACCAATATTTGTCATTATCATTTATATTATGAGTTATTAAATGAGTGGTTTAAGCATATTTATTTGTACAACACAACAGAATAAAGTAGAATCATTCACAGAGGACATATTTGGCATATTTTGAATTTGTAATTTTTCTCACCTCTTTCCTTCTGTAGAGTAAACAAAATTATATGCAGAAGGACTGAAGTAATGTGAACAAGTTAAGGGGAAGAAAGGCACCTAGTGTTATCTTGGTGGAAGAGAGAATTTACAGTAATTCTATATTTTAAATATTTGGTGCTATATGCAAGACAGCAGTTTCGTATTAAAATAATCACAAGTATCTACTCCAGGTTAAGGGTGTGCCATACTACAGAAGAAGTAAACAAAAGTATGCAGTCTAGGGTGGCAATGATGGAAATTAAAATTCACTACTTCAACTAACAATCACGAAAATCAAATCTGTTAACTAGGAACATCATATAAATAATGTGTACTTATGGGACTGGGAAGATGTAGAAATAAAAGTCAGTTATATGTAAAAGTCAGCAATACATAGAAGGCTTATTGGAATTACAACAGAGATGGGAGACTTGCAAAATCAAAACATTTAAAAAAACATTTACATATTTGTTATTGTTATTAGTTCCAAGACCAGATGAATTTGCTGTTAATTATCTGTATTATAGTTGTACCAGAAATGTGCTATGCACACGTACACACATATAGGAAAATACAATCTATGCCACGTAGAGTTTGCATACAGATCTACTAAGACACTACAGAAACAAATATGAGAAATTTTAAAGGGCACATTGACCAAATATAATTAAGTTCTGACTTCCCATAGCCTACCCCTTCTGCATTCCTCCAACATGCAATATTGGATATTGTGCATCATCTCCTCATGTAAAATACACTGTATTTGGTTGAACTGTGAAGGACTTTCAGATAGAAATTTCAGATAGAATGTTTGGTTAGTTTGCTCATGTTTTAGGATCCTCTTTATGGGGACTAGGAGCAATTTGATATCAAACAAACAAAAAAATGTTTTTGATGTAATGGGCATAGATGGGCTCCATTGTAAAGAAAATGATTTCACAGGAACAAATTGAGGGCAGAATGGCAGGGCCATTCACACAAAGGCCTGTACAGACCTTGCAGGTGGTCCTCAAATATGCTCTAGGAGAATATTGATTACTTTATCACCATTTCTGGGTTGATACATGAACACATGACTGGCAGAGAGTCGTGGAACACTACCTGGGTGGACAAGGCAAGAAGGATGTGAACAGGTTGGTGGCCAAAGTCCCTGGGGTCATAAGACACTTGGCAATTTCACAATCTGGGACACCAGAATTATTCAGAGAAGGTGGGGTTCCCCTGCCAGGCTTTGCTGCAGATTTGTTCTGTCTGATACAAAAGGGCATTAGGAGATGTCTGAGAACCCAACTGGGTTTGGGGGGAAGGCAGCCAAGCTAATTGCTGGCACCTCCTTGTGGCAAGAAGTATACAGTGACCAGATAAATGGCTTGGAAAAGGGCTTAAAAATGAGCTGTTTATTACAGGAATGGAATATGGGAGGGGCAGGGGAGGGTGGCTGGGGCTCCTATGACTGGTATGGCAGGGAGCCAACCCCCATTTCTTGTAGCTCACCTTAACCCTCCTACAAGGCAGGGGGTTGATGGTAAGGTCCTGGTAATGAATTGGCTGGGAGACCTAGATAGAAAAAGAGGAGGAGCCCCCTGGGTAATTTCTGAATGAACATGGGATTACCTGCACTCTACAGTTATCTGCCAGGTAGCCTCAAACATCTACTAATAAAGTTGTGGCCTGATTAAAAGCATATCAGAAGTCTCCTGTCCTTTTGGCATAGCCGGAAAATGCTCCGATGACTTTTTTTTTTTTTTTTTTTTTTAAAAAGTGCAGCTCTACTCCAGAAAAAGTAACTAGGTAAAAATAGCCACTCTCACTCAGAAGATCTGCTTCCTGTGTGAGATTCAGAGTCCTAGCTATTCATTTGGCAACAAAAATAGTTTTTTTTTTCAGCTTTTTACTCTTGTAAGCTCTGCAGAGCCAATGTGTCTCAGACAGAGCAAATGTAATTTTATTTGTGTGTGTGTGCATCAGCAACAGAATTGTTTAATAACTTCCAGTCACTTACACCTGTGCAGCCTCACTGACAGGAATAGGTTTGCACAGGTGTAAGTGAGGGACTAATTTGCTTTGAAGACTCTATATAATGGTGAATTCAAATTTCATGGTAGTCACCCACCCGTCTCTACAGTGGGCTGACCCACACCCTTGGATTTGGGCACCCACCCACCCACATTTTGAGAGGTTCGATATCCCATTCTAATTTTTTGCCTCAAGCCTATCTCTGACTTTGCTAAACATTGGGAATTTTATTTTGATGATCCAGGCTATTTTAGGATTTTGAGCCTTCTAAGGTCCTGTAAGCCACCAGAACAGCAGCCTTTTCCATACCTGTTTTCAACTGTAGTTAGGTAAGCCTGGTTCCTTCCACACGTTTGATTTGCTTCATAAAATGATGCAAATGTACTTGCAATCATGTAACAATGAAAGCCATGTCTTTTCCATCCCTGTCAAAATAAATATTAGGCAATCACACAAGCTTGTTGGCAAAGTGTGATGTAATACTCATTTCTATTCTGTTTTAAAAGAACAGATATAGAACACAAAGTTACTGCTAAACCATGGGGCAACTAATGAACAATAAGAATGAAGGGGTCACAATGTGAACAACAAGCAGAGATGGAAAATAAGTTACCAAAATATTTCCTAGAAATAAGTAGAACATAGGAGTGTTTATTCAGCAGCGAAGTGCTGACTTAATTTTTCCTGTAGGGATATCTCTTTCGTAAAGGACGTTAACAAAAAATAAAAAATAAAAACTGAGCAAGTGCCGAGCTTTGGGTTATCTTTTCTTTGTCTGCTTATCCAACAGTAAAACTGCCTCAGTTATATATACACAGACTGGACAAGCAAAGTGGAATATTCTATCAGAAATGTGGATCTAGTTCAACACAAAAGCATTGTGAGTCTTCAGAAGCACACAAGACCCAGAAACACTTGGATGTTAAATGTATAATACACATATATAAAAGTATCAACTATAAGATATACATTAATGAAAAACAGTAAACTCAAAGCTACTTTGACTATAACAAAGCCAGATACTTTACATCTCTGAGTCACATGTAGGCTACGCAAAATTGTTGATAAATCTTTTTATATCTATTTGAAACTAGGAACAACATCTCTTTATAACATACTGCTTCATGAAACAAAATGTCATGCAGAATGAGCTTTTAAAAATTCTTCTGATAAGTCTGTGCTCACCTGTTTTCTCCAGCCTCAGGGTAGCATTACTTCACCTCAAAAAAACTTCAAGTTCAATCCCGCAAAGAGAACTTGATTCCGGGGCAGTAAAGTAATAATCTGCTACAGGAACTATAGGTTTGGGATACTTAAAACAGAGTTGTGAATCATGGGCCAGAAGGCAGTTGGAAGCTAGATCTAGGTCTGCCACATGTCCTACACATTATGAAGACTGTGGAGGCCTGGGCTCCAGTGAGGCCAATACAGACCAATTTTTGGCTGTCCACCCTTATCCTCACAGTAATCTGCTTTGTACTTAATGTCTCAATTATCCCATGCTTGTTCAACTCACATAACTTATTTTGCACTTACTCTTTGACAGCCTGGATCATTGATCTCCTCTTCTCCACTAGCTTCTGCCAAAGGTTTCCTTTTACAGATGTATGCAAGTTTCTTTTCACAAGCATGATCTGCCCAATATCCATCCTGAAAATGGTATAATGAGAGAAACTTATCAATCAAGTGGGCCTTTTAGTCTTTCAAAAAATGTCATTACTTCTTTAATATTATTAATGTTCATGGATATTTATTTTTGTTGTGCTATGAAAGGGGAAAATGTAGATCTGTGATTTATTTTAAGTTATTTCATCTACAGTATGAGTAAATAAATCATGGGTAGCCAGTTTTGACCTACTGAATTTAATGTAGCAAGGAGTCCAGTGGCACCTTAAAGACTAACAGATTAATTTGAGCATTAGCTTGAAGAAGTGGTTTTTTTACCCATGAAAGCTTATGCCCAAATTAATCTGTTAGTCTTTAAGATGCCACCAGACTCCTTGTTGTTTTTGTGAATACAGACTAACACAGCTACCCCCGATACTTGAATTTAATGTAGGTAATTACATGACCAACCCTTTTTAACATGGTCCTTTTCTAGTGTGGATGTATATGTGTGTATGTACGTGTGTGTATATATATAAAATGTCAAGAAATAAAAGTATTCATTCCAATGCTATTTTTTA
Organism: Gopherus flavomarginatus; assembly: GCF_025201925.1. NCBI lineage: Eukaryota > Metazoa > Chordata > Testudines > Testudinidae > Gopherus > Gopherus flavomarginatus. The sequence continues at coordinate 41,831,638 of NC_066618.1, forward strand.
TACATATATATTTCATTCATGTTAAATACTTTGGATGAGATGTACCCGTATTTATAGGCACACCCACTACACACCTCTGTCTCATTTAGAAACATCTGTCAGCGATAGTGTTGACCAAATATGAATTGACTAAACAAAATCCTTTTTGCTAATTTGTGAACTTTAGAGTTGAGTTTTACCTTAATAGCCTTTTTAAATATAGGAGATTCATAAGCAAATATTGAAATATTAATTCCCTAAGCAACAGAGGTGATCCTACAGCTGCCAGTACGACAGTGCTTAGGTATGTACTTCTGCGAATTGAAAGTGTCTTCCAAATGCGTACAAGCTGGATATTTGAGTTACATCTCTCGCCCTCCAAACAGCAGCCTTTTTCTCCCATGTCTTTCACAGAAGCACCATTTTAACAAATATTACTTCTGATAGTCATTTTCCTGCATAAGGCATGGTGATTGGCTGACACTAACAAGGGGTGTCCTACCAGATCATACCAATTGCTAAATGCATGCTATATCTCATTAAATGTAGATGTACAGAAATCATAGCCTCTGGAATAGACAACTTATAAAACAAGTGCTGACAAACTATGCTATAGTATTGTATATCCTACTGTTAGAATTAGTTTCCAACTTCCTCCTATCCATTATCCTCGGAGGTTACTAACTTTCTGCTAAGCTTATTGAGAGCAGCCATATAAATATGAATGGATATGGGAAAATATTACAACAGACAACACTATAATGAAGATAAAAAAAGCTCCTATTGAAATGTTGGAGCTCTGCCATGAAATGTGTTTGTCTCATTAAACTACATCTGTTTTCAGGATGTAGGCTGATATGACAGGATAAAAAAAAAAGTACAGTATTCCTCTGCCAATGCTGTCAGTGGCAAATCTGAACATACAAACATAATTTCATTTGTTTGTTTCCCCAGAGACAGACTTAAAAACGTATAAAAAGTGACCTAAGATATTTTTAAGGTATAAATGTATTCCAATATTAAGTTTCTCCAGCTCAAGACCTGCCAAGACTAGAAGCAAGTGCTGAGATTTCTTTCGTATTTCTTTAGTCCTAGGCCTAAGTGGTCTGCCATATATAAGCCATGTGCAGCTTTCAGGACAGCTGGAAAGATGATTTGTATTGTATATTTATTTCTCTTCTTTCACCTTTAGCTCCCTCACCAATGGTGAGACATTTTGCAAAATGAAAAGGAGGTTTGGATAGCCTCTGTTTGTCAGAGGGTGGAGATGGATGTCAGGAGAGAGAGCACTTGATCGTTACCTGTTAGGTAATGTCCCTCTGGGACACCTGGCTTTGGTCACTGTTGGTAGACAGAATACCAGGCTGGTGGACCTTTGGTCTGACCCAGTATGGCCATTCTTATGTAGGTTTTGCTATTGAAAACTATTTTTGCCTTGATAAATAGGTGAACCTGCAGTGGCTGGTAAGTAAAGTCTTTCACACCATCACAGATCTGGCAAAAAAAATTTTTGCTGGTGTCATATAGCTATACCCTGCATGACTCTCTCTTATCAAGCAGCAGAGTCCTGTGGCACCTTAAAGACTAACAGATGTATTGCATGAGTCTGACGAAGTGGGTATTCACCCACAAAAGCTTATGCTCCGATATATCTGTTAGTCTTTAAGGTGCCACAGGACTCTTTGTTGCTTTTTACAGATCCAGACTAACACGGCTACCCCTCTGATACTATCTCTTACCAGACTCTTTTATCTAAGCTCCTTCTATTTGCTTATCATTTTGGCACTGCAGAAGCTGTACCTCATTTTTCTGGGAGTAGTGCTAACAGGTAGCCCTTATCAAAGCAGCCTGACAATATTTCTCTGCAATGGTTTGTCTTAATGCACTGAATAATCCCTTTTCTTGCATATATAAATGAACAGGGCACACCGAACAAAGAATTTATAATACATTCATGCAATATATCTGGCCCACATAAGACCAAGGTCTGGGATCCAAATGTTTTTCCAGAAAGTCAGGCTCTTTTATTAACAGGATTTCTCCTTAATATATTTTCTTAGTGAAGTTTATAAATCAGTGCAATTTGTTAAGTTATACAGCCTCTGCCCAGTCAAAGCGGAAAAATTCCCGGGTCTTAAACAAATGTCTTTATTTTTTCCATTCTCCTGGAAGCCACAGTCACACATGTTCATGGGTCTCATGGAACAGGTAGGCATATTCTTCTGAAGCCCAAATCCATGGGAAACCTACAGAGTAGTAGACTCAGAGTGCTTCATAGCAACACAAGGAGTTAACCTTTGAGAAAAGTCATTGTATGGCCTCTCTTGCCCATTTATTATGAAACTAATGAAAATAACTTCATAGCACATTTAAACACTGACTAGATTCCCCCAAAAGTAACTCTAAAAATCTTTGCGGCAACAAAAGTTACTTCATATAATATTACCCCCAATTCCCACACTCTTGGACAGAAAAATGGATAAAAAGAAAAACGGCTTATATGAGACAGATATAACTGGATTACTTTACCTGTCCTTTCATGACAACACAATCTTCTTGCATGTTGTTCGCATGGGTTGGTTCGCCACGTAGCCACTTGGTGTACGTTACAGGAGTCCCATCACTCCATTCAAAATACATCTGAACCTTATTGTCATTCAGTCCAATCCAAAGCTCATCCGTTGGCTCTAAAAATCAAATTAGGAAAGTAGCTAATAATCATTCTACACAGTATGAACTTTCAGTTCCATTTTAGAGTGAAGAATTTATGCTCAGGAAGTTTAAGAAACAGCTTCTGGAAGCAAGTCTCTGCTTCATAAAACATGCTGACTCTTCTTCACATGTCTAATTTTGTTATCAGGAAGGGTCATCCCCCAACGTGGGGAGATAACCTGACTACAAATAGCTGGGTCTCAGATTTCCTCCAAAGTACTAATTTATCTAAACTAGATTATTAGTTAGTCTCTAAGGTGCCACAAGTACTCCTGTTCTTTTTGTAGATATAGACTAACACAGCTGCTACTCTGAAACCTAGAATTATTTTTAGCTCAGCTTTCCATGTTCAGATTTCTTGTAAATTGCTCCAACCTAAATTGCCTTTCATGAATGTCTAAAAATGGCCCTTTTTTTAAAAAAAAAGTATGTACTTTCCTTATGTTGCTACTCTTCAGTACAAACAATGAGCAAAGCAGAATTGTCCTCATTCTTACTGTTTAAAACAAATATGCATTGTCTTGTAAAGCTGACAATCAAAATACTTGTCGCTTTCCCCAACATACTGCAGGTCATTCCTGTTCTTGAGAATACTTTATTCCTACTCCAACTAAAATGTGCAGTAGGAGCAGTTTGGATTTCTCCCTCTTCACATCCCTCCACACCAAGCAAAACTATTTGTCTTCATTTGTCAAGTCATTCACATCTTATCCAGGTCATATCATCTCTTGTGTAGCATAGATCCACTGACCCCACCTTCACTCCAACAATCATGCCAGTCTATCACCGATCAGTCCATTTTTCCCACAAACACCTTAATACGTTTCCCCATGCTCCCCTTTATGTGTGGGGAACAGCTGTAAAAATCCACAAAGCCACCACGTTATTCTCCTCCAGATCTCTCCTATAACTCAACTCAGCCATGATGCCTACAAAATACATGACAATGGCTAGGCGTCTGATATGCTGTGTGACCACTGCTTAGTACACTAATCATGCATTTCTCACGGTTACCTTGTGCTCCCCCTGTCTGTTGTATCCACTTGTTGTGACCTGTCATATACACAGACTGCGCTTTATGACTCTCATGGAGACAAAAACAAAACAACAACAAAACCCCCACACACTTCCATGAGAGTCGTAAGCCTTAAAGCACAGAGGCTCCAGCACTGTAATAGCAGTGTAAGCACATTACAGTGCAGAAAGCAATCAATTGGCCTCCGGAAGTGTCCCATAATCCCTCAAGTGGCCTTTGCTCATTGTTTTGAACTTGGTTGCCCTGGAGACATGCGCCCCTCCCCTTTCAAAGCTGTTTCTGACAGCCCTTGCATGCTGTGCTGATCTGCTCTGGGACACAAAACAAACCATTAATGTGGAATGCTCATACTCCTGCTGTTGAACACAGAGGCAGGTGTGTGTGTGTGTGTGTGTGTGTGTGTGTGTGTGTGAGTGAGTGAGTGAGTGAGTGAGTGAGACAGAGGGAGATTGCTGTGCAGAGAGCCAGGGACGGAGGCGGGGGGCTGATGTTTGAGTTTCTCCCTTCCCCTGCCTCAGGACTGGTTGCTTCCTGCAGCTGTCTGAACTTACAAAACTGCATGCTGACACACTCTCTGTCCCACAAAACATACCATCTCCCCATACACTCCCTGTCATGCACTCTGCCCTCCTCCCCCCACTTTGCAGCTGGCGATATAGTAAGATGCCCATGGAACAATGAGATTGGGAAACCTGCATAATGTGATGATGTGCCTGCCCCATGAGGCATTGCAAACCCTTCCCAAAGCACCCTGAGGCCTTTTGCACAGTGAGATAGCTACCGCAATGCGCTGCTCACGTGGATGCGCTCCACCGTCACAAGGAGCACAATGGGTACATGCAGTAGGGGTTTAATTCCAGCGCTTTAATAAAAGTGGCATAACTTCTTGTGCAGAAACTTGCCAGTGTAGATATACCCCTAGTGATATTACTGACAAAAGAAAAAACTATTAAGGTAGTAACAGAGGGCAGCATTGATTTTTGATCTCAAGCTAAAATTTACCAATGGAACAGTTTTCTGTTGGAAAATGCTGATTTAACTAAAGCTAAATGTTTGTCAGGAATATATCAATTTTGTCCCCGTCAAAGATGAAATTGAGCCTCTTTTCTACCTTCCTTTAGATCTAAAAGCAAGTCAGACTTCCTTGAGAAGATCTAATCACCCAGCGGGAGTCAACATGCGCACGCGCACACACGCTTAAAAGGAAGATTAAACGCCTTTTACATTTCAGAAGAACATCTGCCAGGAGTGAGAGGAGAAAAATCAAACATCTGTTCATGAATCAAAACCAAATGTTTCTGTTTAGATTTCCATAGTAGTTGCCTAAACTACTGCCTATTGTGATGGGTGCATTTGAAGTGCCATGCGTAGACAGATCGATAAAATATCCCTATGTTACAAATGAGAAAATGGAGGCAGACAGAGATTAAATAACTTTCCCCAAGATGCACAGTGAACACGTGGCAGATCTGGTAGCAGACCCCAGATCTTCTGACTTCCTGTCCTGTCCACATTAATCAACAGACATTGCTTCCTCTCACCTACTTCCACATGTTGATAGTAAAGATCTCACTCTCTGAAAAGATGGAAGCTATTTGCATCAGCTCTGGGTGGAAGGAAGAGACCAGCAAGGGACCGAGGAATAAGATGTTGAGTCTGATGTAATTAACAACTGCACACTGCAAACAATTTATCACAGCTTCTAAACTAAAATTTTGTTATCTATAAATAATTATACTTTTATATTTTGCTTCCAACATTTTGAGATTTAACTTAAACAACTTTTCACCCATTTTTGTACAGGATAAATTTCTGAAACACATTCTCTTCCTTTTAACAACAGGTAAAAGCAAAATTTTGGGACAAAAATTCTGCTCTCATTAACACCAGCCTAAATCTGGAATACCCCTACTGACTTCACAGTTTTCCTGAATTACACCTTGCAAGTAAATGAGAGCAGAATCTGAATGTTTTTCCATACATGTCCCTCAGCTGGGACCTTACCACCCCCTCCCCAACCCCAGGAGAGTTAAGGTGGCTATACAGATAGGGGACTGACTCCCTGCTGTGGCAGTCATCGGAGCCCCGAACACCACCCTGCCTTTTGCTCCTATAACCAATACCTCCACTTTAAGTCCTTTACCAAACCATTTATCTGGTCATTGCATGAGCAGTGAATGACTCCTCCATTTGAGGAGGCTGGGTGCGCCCAGACCATGGCCATGCCTCAAGGCCCATCGCCGCTCAGCCTCCTTCCCCCAAAGTCCCACCCACACTCCACTCATGGCCCTGTTCAGCCCCCTCCCTGCAAGGGCCCCCCATCCCGCTGTTTGTGCCTCTTCACCGCCTCCCAGAGGCCCCCATGCAAGCAGAGCAGGGATGGGAAGAGGCAGGAGGAGGACAGGGCCTTGGGGCAGAGCATGGGGGGGCATCAGCTGGGGTTCCCTTTTGGCAGTGACACACTCCAAAGGCGGTAGGCCAGCTGTTTGGGGAGGTTTAGCCTCCCGTGGCCTCTTATGCCAATCACCCAGGGGTCACTGTATCCCTTCCCTATTGATTACCTGTGCTGGACACCTGCCCCACACTTACAGAGTAAGTCGCAATTCTCGTCCCTGTTCACCATAACAAAGCCCTCCCTGAACCCACTGTGGGGAAGGTGAACAATGCCTCACTCCACCTACACCAAATTGGAGGTGAGGGGAAAATTCCTTCCCAGCTGCCCTAGAAAGGACGTTATGCATGGGCGCCCACAGCAGGGCCCGACCAAACCTGGTATTTTGCAACCTACAAAGGGAGTAATGTTGGGTGCTGCTCTGCTTTGTGCAGCAAAAAGGGTCTTCTTCCATTGAGCTAGTCCCTTTTCTACTCCCCAGTCCTTCAAGTTGCTGGGGGATGAGTCAGCGTCGCCACGCTGACCTCTCTCCTTTTGCAGCAGCTTCTGAGCCTCTTTCCCACCCCTGCTCATAAAACACTATTCTCTCTTCCTCACTAAGCAGGACAATGTCCTCCCGAGCCTGCATAAGGTGCAGTGCCATCATTCTTTGGCAACACGCCACCAGACACATGTGGAAAGTTCCACCTTTCTGAAAGATTCTACTAGTTTTGTTAGATTTCTCCCTTTTAAAGATAAGGAATCTCTCTGGTACAAGTTGATTCTTTCAAGCCTTTGGAACTTCTGAAGTGCACCCAGTGTACTTGGGGCATTACTAGAAGATTGTTCATTTTTCAATATACATATTTATTGGGCCCTGTAGAAATACTCACTGTACCCAAGCTGCGAGACAATAAAGCTGTACTCTTCAACATTGTGGATACTGGCCAGATCACCATCCTCCTTTCTACATGAAGTTAAGGCATCTTTCCATATTTTGGTGTCTCTTTGAATTATGTAACAATGGCTTGCATATGACATCCATTGAGCAGGGCATTTAATAGGCACATTAGTCTCTGAAGGAAAAATGACAAAGAAAGATTTCAGGCCAGTACAAAAAAAGGAACAGAAAATTACATAAACAACCACCACCTTTCTTTTTGTCCTTTATGAAGAGCAGCAGGTCTGTCTGATATTGCATGCTGAATACACCATAGAAAAATAAAGCACATTCAAGTAAGACTAAAAGCATTTAGCATGTGAAGATAAATAAAAAAATACTTCAAAAAAAGGTTAAAAGATTGCTAAGGTAGCAAAGACAAACACTGAAAAGTTAGGGAATGACAGAATTAAGGTGCCTGTGCCACCTTAATTCAGCCCCCTTGTGCCTATGCATTATAATACAAACTTTAATAATCTGACCCCTCAGTCTTCTTCCCCTACCATTTCTCATCCCTCTGCATTCAGATCAGAATTCCTCCTTCACCTCCATATCTGGACACCAGCAGGGGGAGCACTATCAGCACAGGGCAGACAGTCTCCCTTCCCTGAGCCTGTGTCCAGCGCCACAGCAGCCCCAGGTAGCCAGGAAGGGGAATAGTTATCAAAGTCCTGCTCAGCCCCTGCTATCTCAGGATGGTGCATGCTCAGTCACTTTGTGAGGACTGCTCATGCTCAGTCCGGTCAGCATACAGAAGCTGTGTCAGGAGGGATCAGGTGCAGTGCAGATGGAGAAAGTCTTCCAAGAGTTTAGCTGCTGAAGTCTCTACTAAGCAGGTGTGAACTGAATTATTTTGGTGGCTTATAATTTGGCCAAATTTGAGTGAATTTTCACTGGAGTGGCAAAAGGTACATCTTGTGACATTGAGGTAAACAGCTTGCCAAATGTCAAGCCTCCAAAGAATGGAGATGCTAGCAATTCTCAATTAAAGGGTTGGAAGACTAGTATTAACGTGTTCAAACCACCACATTTCCTCCTAACCTCATTCTGAAAAGTGGATGGACATTTTACCAGAACCTTCCCAAAAGAAGTCAGCCTGAGGCAGACACCCGGTACGGAAAATTTCCATACAAATGGTTAAAGTCTGGCAAAGTATAAGCAACTGAAAACAGAGTATTATAATGGAAAGTGTTGGGAAACCATAATAGGTGGGAAAAGGCCCCTTACGATTTAAACATATAGACATTGTAAAGTTTTTCAAATATTAAAAATAAAGTGTTCATATTGTGAAGCTAGTGGATATCATATCACAGAAATTCCTGAGAGAAGTAACATACTGAAGCACTACCTCAACCTCTGAAAAGTACTTATATTACAAAGCCCTAATCCTGCAAAAAGCATGTATATAACTTCAGTCCCACACATAAGCATTTAATAGACTAGCTCCATACATCCGAAGAGAGAAGGGAGAGTTGTCTCTCTTGCATTAGGAAAGAAAACAACAACAACAGTAGTTGTTTTAGGAGTGTTTTCTAAAGAAGTCCTTCCTCCTTCTTGATTAAAGAAAATTAGACCTATAAAAATGTTTTTATTTCTAAGTTCATTACATAAGGCTGGACTAGGGTACTGCCAGCAATCACCTTGTTGTTTTATAAACCCCATAATACAATTCAGCCTTAGTGGGTTACTCCATCAAAGGTTAGCATACATAGAATATAGCTGCATGGAAAGCCAGCTAGCATACTTCTTGCACAGAAATTATAAGCTACATATTGGCTTAATAAGCAACATTACATGGACTAGAACAAGAGCAGAAGTCCTGTAGCACAAAATTATGTGCACCAAAAATTTCAAGTGTTTCATAATTAAGATCATTGGGGTAGAGAAGAGGATGCATTTGGGTAGATGGATTTAGTACATACCCTGAACATATCTAAATAGGCATCCAAAACTCTGTCAGGTTGCAATTGCACATCCAATTTGAGATATAGAATGATGCTGATTGCGTGCAGTTGCTCGTGCAATACATACACTTTTACAGGACAACTGCTCAATGTAACATGCACCTTTGGCATATGCCATTAAAAATCTGTCAGGACATGTTTGTAGGAGTAAGGGTCTGGCTTTGAAAAATCTAGCCCTGTATGCATGTCCAATACAATTTTTGGATTCTTCTGTGAACTGTTTGTGTGCTGGTGCTAATGGCTGCCACCAGGTGAGTTTTGGAACTAAAGACAACCACAGACCTCATTATAGCCAATGGGTATGCCAAGCAGTCTTTCAGGCTGTGTAGATGGTGCAATCAAGGCCCTTTATACAGTATGGCTGGGGGACACGGGGTCACCATTCAAGACACTAGACTGCAAGGCAGGCCACAGCTAAGCCATAAGGATTGAGAGGTTTCTTTAGCTGCAACAAAAGGGCTAGGATATTGGTTGCAGGTTGTGTATTGGAGGCAGAAAGCCAGAAGAAGCAGCTATGAGTGCAAACCTGAGAAGAAGAAGAAGGGCAGCTTCTTGGGCACACAGAGTTTGCTGCAGTAGCAGACTAGGGGATTTCTGAGCCAGGAAACTGCCTGTTGCTGTTTGTTTCTACTCTGTTCAGGGAAACAGAACTTTGTGCACACTCTTTGTAAATGAAGAAGATTATACCAAGAATGCACCTGAATCATATAATCTATTTCTCACCCTAACTGAAACAACTCTGTGAGTTCCTGAACTTCAGCTATCTCCTCAGGCCAAAAGGAGCAACAATACCTAAGACAATCAAATTTTGGGCAAGAAAATCCAGGCACTATGTAGAAGTCCTCATCCCAGAAGAGAGACACTACATTTCAACTATTAGAGATGAAAAAGCAAGAGTAGAGAGAACAAAGCTTAACTGCTTAAGATCTTGTCATGCAGGTTAACACAGATGACAAATTATGAAGATGGCATTAATAGTCTCCTGCTGATCCATGTATTAGTGGCAGGATGAAAACTCTCATCTCAAATGCTTTGAAGCCCTCAGACTTTGCCATGCCATTTTTTTTTAATTAGATTGCTGTGGTCCTCTAAGGGAAAAATAGATTTTTGCAGTATTAGACCAGCATATTCCTTGATTTCATGAAAATCCTCTTCCTCTACAAAAGTAAAGTGCTACACCAGGGCCAGCACTTCCATTAGGCGACCCTAGGAGGTTGCCTAGGATGCCAGGATTTGGGGGGCGTCATTTTGTGCGCTCCCTACGGGGAGCATGGGAGCTTCCAGTTCTGCTCCCGTCGTGCTGCCGAAGAAGGACCTTCTGCCGACGTGCCGTGGAAAACAGCGGCAGGCAATTGAGCAGCTCAATGACTGCTGCTGTCGCCTGTGGCATTTTGGCGAAGGTTCGTTCTTCGGCAGCGCGATGGAGTGGAACCGGAAGCTCCTGTGCGCCTCGTAGGGAGTGCACAAAATGACTCCCCCCGAATTCTGCCTAGGGCGTCAGAAACCCTGGCACCGCTCCTGGGCTACACAGGTACTACAGATAGTGTGGCCAGTTTGCAGTACAACCATCTGGATTGCATTTAGTTATAGACTGTCATGTAATGAACACTGCTCTCCTGTAACTTGTGTACACAGCCTGGCTAGATGCAACCCATAATCTCTAGGGTTGACTTTAATCAACATCAGCTTAAGTGCACTGTCGTATTGGGACCTAGGCCTATTTTTTCTTTCCTTCTTGGGGACCAGGTCCTGGAAGGCACCAAGTGCCACCACCTACCCTTCATATCAAAGGGAGTTGAGGAGACACAGCACTTTGCGAGATCACATCCTGCTTCCATCCATGACTCTTACTCCCAATGGACATTTAGTAAATTGCTTTTCTGTGTGCATCTCTGCCAATACCATATTGCTACTGTCATCGCATTTACTTACTCTCTCCTCTGGTCCCACGTGCCACCCCTGTGCACCTCCCCCGCCCCACCTGCCGCCCCTATGCATCTCCCCTGAAGCATCCCCCAGCCCTGTCTGCCACCCCATGTGCCTGCGCCGAGTGTCCCTGGCCCCACCTGCTGCCCCTACGCACCTCCCTGGAGCATCTCCCAACCCTGCCTGCCACCCCTATGTGACTGCACCGAGCATCCCTGCCTACCCTGGGCAGAAGGCGGCTGCCCCCTGCAGATCCGCACTGTGCTCCCTTGCCAGCTGCCACCAGCTACAGGCTGAGACGGCTGCTGTGCCTTTGGAGGAGAGGAGGGCGCATGGCAGCCCTTTCATTTCCCCACCCCACCCTGGCAGGTGACTCCGAGACTGGGGGAGGCTTATCCTGGCTGGACCTCCTGAGCAGCAGTCTGGGGGGGTTGAGTGAGTGTCATGCGAGAGGGGCCATGGAGGAGTCCTCCCCTCCCCCAGAGCTCGCTGCTGCCAGCGGGGAGAGGGCTGGGGTGAGTCCTCCTCTCTGGACCCCAGCCCTGGGGGTAGCCTACTTTCTGCACCCCAAACTCCTCATTCCCAGCCCAGCCCCATGTCCTGCACCCCATCCTGCTCTCCAACCTTGTCCCAGCCCAGAGCCCCCATCCAGCACCCAAACTCCCTCCCAAAGCCCGCACCCCTCCTGCACCCAAACTCTCCCAGATCCTGCACCCCAACTCTCTGCCCCAGCCCAGAGCCTGCACCCAGCACCCAAACTACATCCCAGAGCCTGCACCCAAACTTCTTACCAGAGCCTGCACCCCAAACCCCCTCCCTCACCCAAACTCCCTCCCAGAGCCTTAGGCAGGTGTGGGGGGCAGGCAGGACCTGGACCCATTCTGGGCACCACCAAAAATTCTACAAATCTACTACCCCGTGTATGCAGGCATATTGTTTTGTATAGGTAGATTGCAGCACTGGAACTATTAAAGGTTTGGAAATTCAGGCAGACCATTTTGGTCAAAGAGTAGTAAAGATATAGACTAGGTTATCAGTAAAGGTCACTGAAAATAAAACCATATAGATTTAAGGAGACATTTGGGCATTTTTCTGGAAAGAGAGGGGAATGCTGGCGGCGGGGAGGCAGAAACAGTGACAAAGTATGGAGATGGAGGGAATAGCTTTCAAGCTAAGTGGTATTTTCCTGCCCAGTGCTGCTTTGTGTTTCCACTACATACATTCTACTGGTCCTAAATCTATATAGATGTTTCTTCCTAAGAAACAAAATACTTCTTAAAATACTCTTTCTAAAAAATTCCATTGCCACCCGATACCAAAATGCCTTGGCAAGTTCGGGCTGGTCTACATTGGGAACCTACATGGACATAGCCAAATCTCAAAAGGGTTTGAAAAATCTATACCCTTGAGAGACATAGCTGAGCCAAACTAAACCCCGGTGTACAGCATCAACCTAGCTACCGCCTCTTGGGGAGGTGGATTAACTACAGTGATGGTAGAACCCCTCCCATCGGCATAGATAGGTCTTTGCTGAAGCACTACAGAGGTGCAGCTGCAGCTGTCGCTGTAGCATTTTAAGTGTATTTAGTTTTATATTACAAGGCATCAAATGTGATAACAAATAGCAACATTCTCTTCAGCAAATGAAAATTTGATGTTTTAGATGATTCCATTGTCCTTTTTCAAAACAGAGACTTTAATCTGTTTCATGTACTGACAATGACGTCTCTGGGCCACATCATTCCCCCAAGAACTGTGCACAGAGGGGCCCTTCTGTTTGCTCATGGAAAGGGGAACTCGGCCACTTTCTGCTAGTCCAGGGATTTAGGCCAAGGGAGAAGGCAGATTGTGTGGGGAGTGAGTGGGACAGGACTGCCCTACGGGGTGAGGGGGAGCACTGGAATCCCACTCATTCTGAGGAGGGATCTTCCTTTACACTGTCAGCCGCAGAGTCCTGAGGCTATTCTTACTCTTTCCTCATCTAATTCCATAGGATTTAAAATAATTGCCATGACTGATTTCTTTTATTGACCAACTTACCTGAAGGAATAATGAAAGACTCTAAAGTGGCATTTCCCTTTTTACAAATGTAGCCAAGTTTCCGATCACATTCATGGTTTTCCCATTTAGCAACTTTTCCAGGATTCAAGGCTGCACATATTTTCCCAGGCTCTGGGGAAGGACTTCCTTTGAAGAGAAATAGATGCAAAACCAGAGAATTTCATATAAGCACATCACTATCTAAAGAAAACATTTGTGTGCCCTTACTCTGTAATTCGTCATTTAATTCCAATACTGTTTTACCAACTTTAATCAGCAGGGGTCCAGTTTAAAAAATGCAGCATCATTTCCCCATCATTCCTGCAACTTTTTCTCTTGTCTGCTTTGATCGGTGATGAAATAGTTAACAATGCAGACATTTAGATAATCGTTAGAATTCAGAGTAAAGAGTTGAATGAGATGAATGGGGCTGTTCACGCTTCTCAGAGCTATTCTTTCAGGGTGTCTGCACACTCCAATTTTGAAGATTTTCTTCACAACTGCAAGGGTTAGGCTCTTGGTTTTTCCTTTTCAAAAGAAGAATGCACAGACTCTGGTGCACAAGAGGCAGTCTACCAGGCCCAGGGAAAGGACCAGTTCAATGAGATGCAGTGGACTGGCCAAGTCCAGGGTTTGACTATCACTTTAAAGACTTGGTAGGTAATTAATTAGCTGACTGCAAAAACTGATGACAATCTGAAAAGTTGCTTGCCAACTTGTCCAAACAAATGACAATAACAGGATATTTGTGCTAGAAGCTGACAAGGAACTTCCAGGAAGGAGGGTGGGGGAAACTCTATAAGAGAAAAGTAGTAAACTGTATAATGATTAAATCACTACAGTAAATTAGAAGAGTTTTCCTGAATCCGCTTTAATATTTAGTGTAATTGTTTTATTACACTAATCCTGTTTTTCTCTTCAGCCTTTGAACACAAAAGATATATGATCTATACAAGTATGTATGAATATAGTTCATATATCACAGCAAAGCAATACTTTTTAATGTGTAAGAATGCTCAACTGAAATTGTTTTATGTTATTGCTGCTATTTTATTATTACAGTCAATACTTTATTAGTAATATTTTCATTTATATGATGCACATTTCTCTCGGATGTGGGTGTCATTATTAAAAATCAAAAGTAAAATAAAAATTAGCCAGTTGATTTAATAAATAAGAAAATTCAACTGAAACTGGTTCTTAGCCTGCACATTCAGGCTAGCTCTATATATTGGCATCTGACCACTCAAGTCTGAGTTTATTTATTTATTACCAGGCTGCTACTGATCCTACAAACACATATAGTGGATGTAAGTCTTACAACCATGAGCAGTCCCCTTCGTTGGTACAACTCCACCTCAAGCAATGAAAGTCTTCCACCAGTCTGTGTGAGGCTGGTATGTAGATTGTTTCTGTAGTGCACTCAGTATAGTGCACCCTGTGTAACCCCTGTACTGGATGTAACTAGCAGATTCTTGCACTGTCCGAAGGGTGATCTTCACTCTTTGGTAATATTTATTCCATTCTCCACTGTTGTACATATCTGACCTCCTGCGTAACAAATACTGTAGAATTTCACCCAGTGAACTTAAAATTTTTGTGCTGCTTAAAATAAAGTGCTTCATGTCCTATTGATTTGTGTATTTAACTGCCCTGGAACATATTAATGTTTAAAAAAGAAAGTCCTATTTTCATGCAAATGTCCCAAATATTTAACAAAGGACAAATGTACAAGTAACAACATTTCTAACAAGAATACAGTTCAAAGTTTTCTGTGAAGCACCAGCAGCTCGCTAGTTATATCTAAGGTGAGAAATAGGATATGACATATGGGAAATTTAGATGCCGTGTGAACAAAACATAAATACCATTGTTCTGGGTTTAGACTCTATGATTTCTATTTTTTATTTTTGAATTAAGCGCAAAATTCTGTTCTTGATAAACACGAGATGAGTTCTGTTGTATGTTCACGTTCAGCTCCTTTGAACACAAGTTAAACAAAGTTCCATGCACATCAGAAGAGTAGAACACTGGAGCTGAAATCCATTACACTGAGCTAAGAGCACAATTTTGCCCCTAAAATTGATTAACAGACTGATTTATACTTACCTGGAACCCAGTTTAAGTATCTGAAAGGGCTACCACCACTCCATTGCCATCCACTGTTGAAATTCAAACTGTTAAGACCAAACCAGAGTGAAGAACTCATAGTTCTAGTTAATCCTAGATAACCAAGAGAAAGACAGAAAAGGTCACCATTGGGGTGCAAAGCAACGACAGATGCTATTCCAGTTTACGAAGTAGTGGCTGCAGAGGGGTTCTGTTGCAGCTTCAAGCCAGCCTGTCACTTGAGGACTCGAATACCATCCACTCTCATTCATCGCTTAGCACCCTGCACAAAGCATGACTACTCCGAATTTGTAAGGATCAAGTGAGCCTGATTTCAATTTATCTGGCAGTATGGTAAGTTTGAGCAGTGGAGGCACTTACAGTTCATTCTAGCATTAAAGGTATTACTGGTTCCAGTATTCCCAATTTTAAGTACAAAGAATTTTGCTAGACCGAATGCATCTAAAACTGAACGAGCTTTTTAAGTGTGCCTACTATAAACACATGCACATAAAGATAAGACTAACCACTATACTCTTGACACTATAAAATGCAAAATTTATGTTAATACTCCATTAGGGTTGCATAGTTTAAATCACAATAGGTCAGAAATGCAAAAGTTAATATTCCACCAGCAAATATTAACTCATCCACTTGCACAACCTGCATCGTTTTTGGTATTTCATGGCAAACAATAATAAATTACTGTACATATTTAAAGAGCTTAAAATGTACAAGATATTGTAGCATGCAAAAACACTATTCATATTTTATCAAGAGACATTAAAAATAATCCCTGTCTCTTTTTCTTCTAGTTAGACTTGCAAATTCTTCTTTTTCACTTGCTTTCAGTTCTGCAACCATTTTCCTGCTACTGATCAAGTCAATATCACCATAATCAATTTCCAGATTATGATCACAATTCTGGAAACAGTTATACGCATAAGTAACTTCCTGTATGGGTCATCCCATTGAAGTCAATAGGACTACTCACATGTGTAAGCATTAGCGAGTTTAGAGCCTATTATTCTATACTTAATCTTTTACTTCTCTTTAAGGCTTTGGAAGGTTACTTGACTGACTACTGAATGTCAAATTTTAACATAGGGCTTTATTGATCTCAGAAAAAACGTTGCACTGATATGAGTCACTTATTTCTGCTTTGCTAATAGTATAGGATCGTGGTGATAGAATATCTAGAACAAAATGCTTTTGATGCTGTCAATCATGCAATTTAAATATGTGCTATATCAGCAGTTCTCAGACTGTGGGTCAGGACCCCAAGTGGGTCACGACCCTATTGTAATGGCGTTGCCAGGGCTGTCATTAGACTTGCTGAGGCCTGGGGCTGAAGCCAATGCCTGAGTCCCAAAGCCTTGGGCTTCGGCCCCCCGACTTGGGGCAACAAGGCTTGGACAGGCTCAGGCTTTGTTCCCTCCTCCTGAGGTGGAGTAGTCATTTTTTTTTTGTCAGAAGAGGGTTGCAGAGCAATTAAGTTTGAGAACCCCTGTGCTAGATGATACGATGCAAGACTCTTCATATTCTGTAATCTAAAAGAAACAGTGCTTGAATCTACCAGTATGGTGCTGTAATCTGACGAGATTCAACAAGTCAACAACTTAATGTGTCAGGAAACCCTGGAGGTCCCACCTATGCCATGATTTCTGTGTTCAACAGGATTTTTAACTCAAAAATAAAAGCTTACGTGAAAATATGCTATAAATATTATTAGACACAGTTATTAGAAAAAATAATTCTTTTCTAAGCTTAAAAAATGGAAGCACAGACAAGTTTGTCATCTGACTATTGTAACATGATCAAAATATTTTCTTACTTACCTCACAGTATTATGAGGATGGATTAACATGCATAAAGTACTTTGAAGATATAATGTGCTATACGAGTGTTATAGTTGCAATATACAGAATAAAAAACTGCTACATTTGCAGTAGTGATCATTTGGTTACTCTACCTGCCAGGTATGTTTGCTCATGCAACTCTGTGATACTTAATAATTCTGCATTCTGTTGCTGACAGCTTTTCCTTGCCTGGTGCCACATTAGGGCTGATTGGGAGTTTATCTGGTAGTGGACTCCTGTCAGTGGATCTGTATACCACAGAGTGTCAATGCCTGTAACTGTAGAGATAAGAAAGATATGTTATTGTTGGTTTCTATGAGTGACCCAAATAAAACATAGAATAAATGTACAAACACCACTGCTGTAGTACAGGGGCAGATCCAAAATGATCTGAGGATCACAGGTGTTTTAATATTTTATATATTATATATTATTCCATAGCTAAGCCAGGACAGTAGAGTTGACTGAACTACTCATTACATATAATAGGTTAGACTCGTAGGGTATGTCTACATCTACAATTTTGCAGCGCTGGTTGTTACAGCTGTATTAGTACAGCTGTATAGGGCCAGCGCTGCAGAGTGGCCACACTTACAGCAACCAGTGCTGCAAGTGGTGTTAGATGTGGCCACACTGCAGCGCTGTTGGGCGGCTTCAAGGGGGGTTCGGGGAACGCGAGAGCAAACTGCAGGGAAGCAGGTCTCCTTCCCCGGTTTGCTCCAGTGTTCCCCGAACCCCCCTGCAAGCAGATCTCATTCCCGGCGGTTTGCTCTCGCGTTCCCCGAACCCCCGAGCAAGCAGGTCTCCTTCCCCGCGGTGTGTTCTCACGTTCCCCGAACCCCCGTGCAAACAGGTCTCCTTCCCCGCGGTTTGCTCTCGCGTTCCCCGAACCCCCCTGCAAACCGCAGGGAAGGAGACCTGCTTGCTCGGGGGTTCGGGGAACGCGAGAGCAAACCGGGGAAGGAGACCTGCTTGCA
The DNA here is from genome assembly GCF_025201925.1 of Gopherus flavomarginatus. Lineage (NCBI taxonomy): Eukaryota > Metazoa > Chordata > Testudines > Testudinidae > Gopherus > Gopherus flavomarginatus. The sequence continues at coordinate 41,849,551 of NC_066618.1, forward strand.
CAGAGGGGGTTCGGGGAACGTGAGGGCAAACCGCGGGGAAGGAGACCTGCTTGCACGGGGGTTTGGGGAACGCGAGAGCAAACCGGGGAAGGAGACCTGCTTCCCCGCGGTTTGCTCTCGCGTTCCCCGAACCCCCCTGCAAACCGCGGGGAAGGAGACCCGCTTGGGGGGGGATTCGGAGAACACCGGAGCAAACCGCGGGGAAGGAGACCTGCTTGATTACCAGAGAGGCTTCCTCAGGTATGCTGGGATACCTGCTTATTCCACGGAGGTCAAGAAAAGCGCTGGTAAGTGTCTACACTTGATTACCAGCACTGGATCCTCTACACCCAAGACAAAACGGGAGTACAGCCAGCGCTGCAAACAGGGAGTTGCAGCGCTGGTGATGCCCTGCAGATGTGTACACCTCCTAAGTTGCAGCGCTGTAACCCCCTCACCAGCGCTGCAACTTTGTGATGTAGACAAACCCTCAGCCAATTACTCAGGCAGTGTAAAGCCCCTACCCAGGCTTGAACATGACCAGCTAAAAACATGCTCAAGGAGTTAGCCTGCATCTACATGAGGGAAAAGATTGAGTTTACATTGGACTTAACCAGAAGGGGTTAGCTAAGTGAGCGTCAACTCAACCACTTTTCCAAATCAAGACAAAGCCTCTTTATGACGGGACAGTGCAGAACCCAATGACCCATATTGCCTAACTACTTCCAATTTTCTCACACTGAATCTTCTTTTCAGTAATAAAATATGAGCCTTACACTGTGCTAAAATTCTTGCCTCAAAGAGATGAAACTTGTATATTTGCTGATCATGAGAAAAGAGAAAGTGTCCGAAGAGCTGAAATTCCTGCAGCATAAATCAGAGGCTTTCTGTTTGCAAGCTGTGAAACAGTTGAGAGAATGGGTTCTTTTCCTTTTCCTATTCTCAGAAGAGCTCAGAAAACTTTAGTGTGTGAATCAGAAAAAGCATTATAATAAACAATACTCAAGACAAAGGAGATATATGTTAAGTGTCAGTAGGTCAATACCCAGTTCCACGTTTTCCCTGTATTGGAGCTGATAGCCTACAGATAACATAAAATGCTTGACACACTAGAATGTCTGACACACTAGAAACAAAAATATATGTTGCAATATACATTTTCCTGGAAAATGACAAATTTTTATATCAGTATCTAAAAACAGGACCATGTCCAAGATGTTTTATGAATACAGGAAGGAATAATCTCCTTGGTACAATATATTCTGCTTAAAAAAGCACCCTGAACTGGGGCACCGAGAGTATTGACTTGAGGTAACATGGAGATAATAGATGTTACTATTTATTTTTTTTCCAAAAAATATATGTTTGACCCAATAAGAAGTGTTTAAAAAAATTTTAGATGTATTAATATGCTCTGGTCTGTTGGCAACTACTTTTCTACAAGACAATTACCACAGTGTCAAGATAAACCCTTTATTATGAACAGAAAATGTGTACAGAAATCAGGTCACAAACTTTCTACTGCCCTGTGTAGCTACTTTCTTTGTTTCTGCTCCCAACAGGAACTGTGTCGTGGGAAACCAAAGACTGCATTTAGAGAGTACAGGAAGCGTGTCCTCTCTACTTTTCCTGGAGGACTTATCAATAGCACAAACTGTCACCACAAGATTGCAAGTTCAACTCCAGCCCATATTAGTAATAGCAGTAAAAAATTCACCATCTATCAGCTGCTCAGTGGTCTATAGAAAGGGAGCCGGTGGTCTCAGTTCACTTCTCAGTATACAGGTGCTAGCACTCTCAAAACTACCACTAGAAACTGACACTTTTGTTAGCATGCTTACTAGAGATGCACCATGGGCAGCATCACTACAAGAGGAAATTGAGAGAATTCCGCTACACGGTCAATAAATTTGTCATATATCTATCTCTCTCCCACATTCCAGAAGGAACCCAGCTATTTTTATATATGAGATTCATATATGTTGCTAAACACAATGCTGTCTCAGGTAGAAAAGAAAACAAGAAAAGGTCTGAAGTGTCCTAAAATCTTCCTTCTGCTTATCTCCTAGCTCTCTTCCCTTGAAGTGCTCTTCCCTCTCCTCTCGCTGAGAGGATCCAAGACCCAGATAAATGTATTGGGTCCCTCTAACTGTTTATAAATGTTAGGTCATCCATATGAACGAAAAGAAACAATATCATATGACTTGAGTGACCAGTTATACATCATGAGTTTCAAATCACAAATACATAGGCTAAACATATGTTTGCAGTAAACAGCTGAACAATTGCCAACAGTGAAAAAATCTGTAATAGTGGTAGGTATTTCACCGGCAGACAATTTGTGAGAGGATCCAGAGATATCTAAATTCACAAAATTAAGTGCTTATTGTTAATTGTTCAGCCAGCTCCACTCATGACCTTACGCCATATAACAAGACTCCTTCCCATGCCCCATTGCATGAGGTGCTCTCTGACTCTGCCACATAATGTCTTATCTGACCTCAATTTTAAGTGTCTTGGGGCAGGGATTGTGTCTTATTTATCTGTAAAACACACACACACACACCCGAAAGAACAGTCTGAAATAGGAACAAACTTGCCCTGTTCTCTCCTATTCTGTGAACAGAGTTGTTTTCTCCATTGCTGTCAAGCCAGTATCTTTTTTATGAGCACTAAATTTACATGAAAAACTGTAACCGTTTAGTTGTTTGCACTGAATACATTCAGCTTATACAGCTGCTCAGGGTAGTTTAATACAGAGTAATAGCCCTTTCTTATTTGAGTACGTTGTCCCATAATTAAAAAGCTCTGTTATGATACTATTATTCTTTAGCTTTTAGATATAATTAAGCCTGCCATGAACACCACCTTTTTTGACACCCAACATCATCAATTTACAGTCCACTATGGCTCTGAGGTGTTTTAGAAAAAATCTGTCAAGAGTATTTTCTGTCCTATTCTGATGGGAAAAAAAAATCAAATCAATTGTTTTGTTAAAGGAGTTAATACAATTCAAAGAAATTGTTAGGCAAGAGCATCCCTACCCATAGGATTGAAATAGACTCAAATATAAACTCTAGATCAAAACACTGCGCAACAACAGAGAGAGAGTTCAAAACTGGATCTGAACATGAATTCTGCAGCTCAGGCCTATCTTTATTTAAAACATACCACACAAATAAACATTATATTTAATTGCTAGTACTGAAGAACCAGGAAGGAAACATGAAAGCAATCAACATAATGCAGTTCTTTGCAAAAACAAACAATCATCTGAATGAATTTTCGTGAATTATGTCAAAGAACCAAATACAATTTTAACAATTTCAAGATACTGCCTCATCTATATATTTAGAGCATGCTAGATAGTTAACACATACTAAAGTGAGTCCTGCTCTGTGTGACATCTTTATGGGATTAATGTTTGCAATGTTATTGGTACTGAATTTAAGAGAGCTGCTACTGACATGGAGGAAAAAATAATTTCAAATATTATATCTTCTGAAAGGCAATGTGAGGAAATTATGCAAGGCAGGCAAAAGGAGGCACAATGTGCTTTAAAGAATGAAGGCACAGTTACCTATAACTGCTGTGGTTTTCTCAAAGAGTCTTAGCTTTATTATCGTAACACTGCCATGATGCTACAAATGAGACTGAGATGAGGCTTTCATTCTAAACCCCTAATTCCTAACCCATCTGAAATAATGATTCTAGTTGTATTCTGTCATCAAGGCAGAATAAATAGCTCACAGTTTTCCCAACATCACACAGATGTGTTTCTCTTGGCTCTGGCTACAGTCAGGTAGCACTCTACTGATAGGACACAAAAAGGGAAAAGGGCCCTCAGCACTGGGCCAAAAGAAGGAAGAGCACCCTCATAGTGGAAAGAAGGCAGACCAGAGAAGTAAGAACTCAATAAATCTAGCTGATTTCATGAGTGGGAGTAGCTTGTACCTACTGATATTTCAGGATCTCTCATGTTTATAAAGGCCTTCTAAAGACTATGGACCTTTTGGACAAGTCTTGCAGAAATTACCAAGTTTGAAATCAGTAGGGTTCGATAACAACTAAATAGGGATCTATGGAAATTCCTCCAGAATCCTATAAAGCATGATATCCCTCTAACGGGTTTTTGAATCATCCTATAGAAATCTATAGAAGATATAATGTTCCTTACTTGGTTATCTCTCCAAATGATCCACTTCTGAAATCCAGCTTGGCAATTTAGAATTACTTTTTAACATCTACTTACTTATTCATTACCTGTTTTTATCATAGTTAAAGATGAAAGGGCATTTTCTTTTAAACTCCTCTTTTCAGTGACTCTTTTGAAACAATTACCAATTAATATTTTAGATAATAAAAATGAGAAATTTTCACAGCAGAGAGATGATATTTTTAAATGTTTGAAGAAACTTCAGCCTTTTTTAAAAAAATGTCAGTAATTCAACGAAAGTGGGTTGTTCTGATTAAATAAATACATTTTATCTTATGCTTTTTATTTTAAATAAAGAACTAAGGTTTTTACTTGCACTAAAGTCAGGAAATTTAGAGTGAAGCTTCCTTATTTTTACTGTGATTATGCATTGCAGTTGGTTTTTTCCTTACAGGATCACAAAACACTGGGCAATCTGACATATTATTGTATTTGAGTAATAATACACTTCAGGAGAAAACACTGAATAGAAGTTTTCTGCAAAACTCTGTGCACCATTTTAGGTTTAAATCACATATTTTTCTATAACAACAAGACAAGACCCTAGCTTCTATTTCTGCTGCACAAAATTATGCAGATATCCTTTTGTATGCTTGAGTACAGAATCTGTGTTCAACTGCCCTATTATATGAGCAAATCTGATAACTACAGGCTCAAATACATGCTTTCATAATCGTGCATGGGTGTAGTTGGAGGCAGTACTTTTTACAACTGGGTCCTAGCTACATATATGTAGTATTTAATAAGCTTCCCTAGAAAGGACATCAAGGCTGTGGAAAATGTACAAAACTCAAATTTGGTATTGTACAGTAAAGATATTAAAATGAGTGACACATCTGCACTGTTAATTTGCAAAATAATATGCAATGTCAGAAAGTCTTAAAAAACATACAAAACTTACATTTCAGCGGACAAAATCCATATTTTTTGTCTGCATCGAAGTCTGCAGTTGTTCCACACCAGAGCCAGCCATCTGACCTACCATCATCTGTACACTCAGCATACCATTTTTTATTAAACTTGAATGGGAATACGCAGGGTGCTCCATTGGCATTTCCCAACAATGTAAACATATCTAAGGAGATAGAATAATAAAAAAATATGAAATATGGAATCCATGTCTGCCCAAGTTTGTGGTTATAATGTGGTAGACAGAACTTCGTGCCACAGCATGTAATCTGTGCAAGCACTGAGTTGCCAATAATACCACATTCTATTTCCTTATTCTCAAACTTCCTATCCCCTTTTCTATGAGGAAATTCAGTTCAACAAGTTCTCAGTGTCAATAAAAACTAAAAATGTTCATTAAACAGAATTAACCAAGCATTCCTTTCTTAAAATTTCAGAGTACAGTATTAATAAGTATACAAAAAGTCAGTAGGGCTGAGGCGTTACCATCAGTTAAGAATATCATTGCTGTACTTCTTTAACACAAAATACATTTGTTCTATGAACCAATTCAGTTATTAACTATAATAGCTGGGGGAAATACATGCATTGGAAGGGCATATATGTAACAATGGCTCAAATTCTGTTATCCTTAGATAAAATTCCCATTCATTTCTGAAGGAGTTTTGCCTGGTAAGGACTGCAAGATTTGGCTTACTAAACTAAATGAATACTGGTGGATGTGTGGGTGTGTGATTTGCACACAGCCCTGTGTTGGAGGAGGTACAGAGCAGCATTATCCATGGGGGAGTACTGGGAGAGACTGTTTCTCAGGAAGTATAATCTGTCCCAGAGCATCCTGGTGTACACTTGAGATAGCAATGGTCAAGTGCATAGGGATGGTGAGGCCATAACCTTAGCTCCTTCCTGCCTGCTTTCAAGCAATGTGCTCTCTTGGGCTTTAATTCTACCCCTGGCTTAGAGAGTGCTACTGCAATCAGCCAGCCCTGGGGCAGATTGTGAAAGAGCAGCTTCTTATATGCCTCCTTCCTGTGTGTTCATCAGAAACTGATCAGAGTCTGACCCATAATAATTCATGTGTTAAAAAAAATCCTAAAGAAGCAGCCACAATTATTTTATATCTTTATATCAACAAAAACGCACAATTAAATTCATTAAAATATCCAGTTAATTTACATGTTCCATAAACATCAGCTCTGGGAACTGCCTCAAGTAATGAGCCAGTAATTTTCAGTGTCCAGGAGCTGAACAGATGAACAGATACACAAACTCCAAGATAAACACAGCATATTTCTATATTTATTTCCAAAGAGGGAATGTCTACATAACAGTGATTGAGTTTGCATTCTCAGTGTTTCTGCACAAGCTCCTATACGTGTACAAATAACAGCAGCATTATATACTGTATTTATAGTGTCATATTCTTCTCTTGTGTAATCAGTGCTACTATTCGACAGAATTGCTTTTTAGAAGGTCAGTTCACTAACAGAGCCATATTCTGTAATAAATTGACCCTTCTCAAAACTCCTGTTGATTTCATTGGGAGTTCTGCTCAATGAACAGTTACAAGACTAAGAAAATTAATAGGTATCAAAATGTTCAAATGGTTACACTAAGAATTTAGTTCAGAATGAAGAGATTAATTTTCAGAACATTACCTTCATAGAACCGGGAGCACAAATCATCTGTGGTTCCATAGATCCTCCACCTACTCCATCCTCCTGATCCCCAGTAGAGCATAAGATTCTTTTCCTGTTTGTTGCCATAGTTGAAAAACAAATCTTTGCCTTGGATTGCAAAAAGGGTCTCATTTCTGCATTCCCATTTTTGGAGTTCACTTGTCTTATCACATGGATACAACGTGATCGGAACCCAGTCTTTCTTTGATGGTACTCCTAAGCATAACTTCAATGATACACTCATCAGCTGGTGATCAGAGACCCACCTGAATTTTTGAGACTCATTGTCCTGGTTGCAATTAGCAGTTGTAACTGAACTAGAACTCTGAACTTCTACACAGCGCTTGTGATCTCCATTGTATATTAAAAATAGTTTGGTATCTGTAAAACAAAACAATAATATTGCCTGGGGATGATTTTAGTTAAATGTAAGGGTTTGTTGACTCAAGTAAGGGCCTTTTGATGCTTGACTGTTGGTTAAGTCCTACCTACTGTTCAGTTAAACTAGGAATGATTCTTTACTGCCCAGCACCTTAAATAGTCATTTCCCCTATTCAATGTGTGCACAAAATGCTACTAATTCTGATTTTACACATTTTGCATATGTGTAAATGACAATGCAAAAGATGCAAGGCAGCAGAGAATCAGACCCCAAGACCTAAATCAACAGTCAAACTGGAAGAGGGAAAAAAAAATAAAATAAAAAGCTAAGATCACAGGAGTCATTAAAAGCCATGCACCAAGCACTATAGATTGCACAGCTCTTCAAAATATGATTGTGCATAGTCTCTGGGCTCCCTGAGATTGCTCCCATTCAGTGAGGTTTGAAAGTACTCATGGACTCCATGGCCTGGGCTTCCCTGTGGGTGGGTGAGGCTGATGCCTTGACAATCTTCGCTAAAGTCCCTGGGCTTCCTTCTTTAATGGGAGTGGGAGGAGTGGCTGTACCTGCCAAATATCAGCCACTCATGGTGCCCAAATGATATATCACTCCAGTAAACTGTGTAGATCTGTGATTCTCCCCTCCCCCCCACACACACCCTCCTTTCCCACATGCTTTTGCACAGAATGAAATAGCTAACAGTGTTGACATTTTAACTATCACCACAGGGTACCATCATTAACACCTCCCTGAGCTATTGTTCCAGAATGTATTACAATTTTTTTAAAAAAATGGGTGAAAATTGGTGAAAAAACATTAACTTCACAGTTTTATGGGTAATATCACGCTCTTCTGTTTTTTTTCAATGTTTAAAAACCTGATGTTCTGAAACACAGTCAGATGCGGTTTTTCATTTCCAACCTGTTTTAGCTCAAAAAGTAGTTAAAGGACTTTTATTTGCTTTGACTGCTGAGAACTATCCAAGCTAGCTATAAAGCCAGTAATGTGTATGTGGAGGGCATGAGATTGACAGTAGCAGCACTCGACTTGTTCTGTACTTCTGACCTGCTCTGGAAGGAGAGATGGCAGCTTGGTACCCTGGGCCATTCAGGTTACTGAGCTGCTGCCACTCTTCCAGAGTGGGACTGGAGGTAGAAGAAGAGGAGGAAACAGCATGAGGAGATGGCACCCTTGCCTCCTGCACCTCTTCCCTCCCTGCTCCAGAAGGAGAGAAGACAGTTACCAGATGGGGAGCTGGGTCAGAGAGTTCCAGCACTTCCAAAATGGGGGTGAAGATTGGTTAAAGTAACCAAACAAAGAAACAAACAACAGCTTTTTTAAAACCTGGGAAATTTTCACTAGAAATCAGTAAAAATGGAAAACAAAGGGCCTTATGCATAGGTTCACATTCTGCTCACATTTTGAAGGTTTCCTCCACAGCCATAAGAGTTAAAAATTTCCTTCTCCTTCCCTCCCACACCCCATGCTTTATGTTACATCTAAATCTATCATGGAGACCCGTAGACTATTTCCAGCTGGGCAGATCCGGTCCACAGCTCAAGAGTTTGTCACTCTTGAGCCAATGATCATGAATTTTAAAATGGCATTGTCCTGTTTAACAGTTCAGTCTGATGGTTAGTAACATAACTCAAAGCTGGTCCAGTACTTAAAATGCCCTTTCAGATATGTAGAAAGAAAGAGACATTAATTTTTACGACTTAAGGCATTCAGGGTAATTGGTAATTATTGAATAAAATAATTGTAAAGAAAATTAATTATACAAGTTGCAAATACTTTGGGCAGGTGCCAGGTTAGCTCCAAAATATATTGTATTGTATTTTTTGTTGAGACTCCAAGATGTAAGTGATTATACTCTTCTGAGAAAGGATAACCCAGAGATGAATAACCTGCTGTTTCAACGAAAAAGCTGACCCGGACTTATCTCATCCATTCTTTGGTTTCCTTCTCTTGTCCTCTGGCTTCCAACTCATTAGGAAACCCCATAAAACTGATGAGCACTGGAGACAAACTGCTGCCTTTTGCCAATTAGTTATACTTCCAGACAATGCAAGGAAATGTGTAAGTATCATCACTGGTGATAAATTAATTTTATTATGCTTTTGTATTAGCAGCTAACCCAGTGTTATTGTAAACTAGTATATGCAATGTTTACAATTGAAACACCCCTCTTCTTTTCCTGAATCCTTATTTGAAAGCACTGGTCATTCCTCTAGAATGGTGGCTGAAGCGTGAAGGGACATATGAGTCTTTAGCGTATCCGGCATGTAAATGTCTTGTGGCACCGGCTACAACAGTGCCATGTGAACACCTGTTCTCACTTTCAGGTGACATTGTAAACAAGAAGCAGGCAGCATTATCTCCTGCAAATTATAACCAAACTCTGAGCAACTGGCTGAAGTAGGACTGAGTGGACATACAGTCTCTAAAATTTTACATTGTTTTATTTTTGAATGCAGGTTTTTTTGTTCATATTCTACATTTGTAAGTTCAATTTTCATGATAAAGACATTGCACTTTAGAACTTGCATTAGGTATATTAAAAATACTATTTCTTTTGGGTTTTTTTACAGTGCAAATACTTATGATAAAAAATAAATATAAAATGAGCACTGTACACTTTGTATTTTGTGTTGTAATTAAAATCAATATATTTGAAAATTAGAAAATGTCCAAAATATTTAAATAAATGATATTCTATTATTAACAGTGTGATTAATCACATGATTAATCGTGATTAATTTTTTTAATCGCTTGACAGCCCTACTATTTAAATAAAGCTGTACTGTAGTAGTTCTCAAACTGGATAGGTCCAAGCAGCCAATGGGTCAGTGAAGACTTTGTAGGGGTGTTAAAGGACTGGATGCAACCTGCCTAGATTTTCAGTGTTAAAAAGGTTGTAGTAGGAAGATAGCCTAACACATAAGCCCTTGTATTAGAGACCTGGTGTAAGGAAGGACCTGCTCACAGAATCTGGAAAAAACCGGACTGATATTGCAGAAATACACATTCCTAAGAAGTGCTAAGCACAAAGTGCTTAGGTAAACACATCCCAACATCAAGTGGTACCAGAACATCCCAATATCAAGGATGGTACAAAAACATTCACCAAGGATAACAGGAACACACTGACCCCTCCTAAAAGAAGGTCAGAATGACAGTATGCAATAGAGATGTTTTGATCGAACCATCATGTAAGAGGTAACTAGCCATGTCAGGCAGCAATAACTAACTATGTCAGAGGGGCAGTACAAACTTGTTTGTATCGGGGTATAAAGATGTATCTCAGAGGGAGTATCTTTGTCTGGCCTAAAGAGAAATGGGAAGTCCTATCATTCACTGAGCTGGTCCATTGTTACTGGTTTACATATATTAGTGGTCAGGTAGAGTCTGCAGGATACTAGTACCATACTTTGTCAACAATAAACCTGGCTGAGGGCCTTCATCCCTTAACAGATCATGTGGTCATTGGGTAGTTCGCTCAAGGTATGCCATGCCAGCTGTCTGTGCAAGGCTGGGGTGGTGCACAGAGGGAACACACATATGCAGCCAAACATATATCAGCATCTAACCACAAATATATTAATTTACACAAAACTGTGATCATTCACAGGGTGGTGGGAGGCTTACACAAAATAGGGTTCCGCTGCTTTTGAAAGTTAGAGGACCTCTGGTCCTCTGTTGTTACCTCTGAATCCCCTTTTTGTGTGTGTTTTGAGTTGTGCTGCTAATAAACCTGGTAGATATAGCCAGGTTTTAAAAAACAAAAACAGCACCAAACTCCCCCACCCCATCCCAAATCCACCTGCTGAAAATTATTCAGCCAGCTAAGTCAGAGATCATCATATATCCCTACAGCACATTATTTAGGCACAAATCCCCTCTGTGGTGTGATTAAGGGGTAAGTCTGGATTCTACCACTGAATAAAGTCAGGTAAGCAACTTGGGGCACTCAGAGCCCAACTCTGACCTTTCTGACCCAGTATAAATCAGCAGTAACACCACTGACTTCCATAAAGTTACACCAGTATAAAACTAGTGCAACTGATATCAGAATTAGGCCCATAATGTTTAGTGTCACATCCCACAGAGGCCACAGATCTAGTCAAAGAAGTGGCTTGCTAATGGAAATCAGAATTTTGCTTTGCTGGTGAGAGGCTCCAACAGGCACATAGCTGCTTGATCTTCAAATACTTAACTTGGCACAGACTGGAAAAAAAGGGACTCTGCTTCTGTGTTACTGAGAGACTGGGATAGAAAGAACAACTCTAGAGATAGGAACACAAACGAAATATTTTAGCCAAAGCATAGGGTGTGAGAGAGGAGCTTCTTCAGTGAAAAACAGGTCAGAGAGCAGAGGATATAGGTGCCTTGAAGTTGTGACTCCACCTCTGGGCTAAAAGTTACAGGATGCTAGGCCCAAATCTCTCAGAAATCCAGAGGCATTTTGTCCCGGGTCCCTCAGTGCTGTGGAGACAAGAGTGCAGCTAGATAGAGCACCAACAGAGGAAAGAGAAGGGGGGCAGATGCTCAAGAGGGCAGAACAAGAGAAGCAGCTGAGGGAGGAGCTTGTAGAGACAGCAAGGCATTTTGGGGGGGATAATGGAGAAGGGCATAGGAGAGGGGTCTCCAGAACTCCAAAATAAGCTATTGCTTTATTGCTTTAGAAGCAGCAAAACATTGGCAGCAGAGCTGTGTACATGACTTGCAACTAATGGCTCCTCTGAATAGGAAGGGGCATATTATACTGTCCATGCTCCAGCAGGGTCACAACTGCTTCTAACTGTTTCCCCCATCAGGAGCCTTTTCAAGAGTCTCTGTCTCTGCCCCTCCACCCAGCTCTGCTCCTGCTCATCACTGCCGTGTGTGTCAATCCTCTCCTTCACTTGACAGAGGATTCCACAGATCACAGCAAGAGGGGCAAACATTTCTACCACATTAGTGTAAAATGTGTACATCAAGGCTGATAAACAGAGAATGATAAGCCTCTGCAACACAAAGTGTGTCTTAAAGCATGAGAACAGATGCACTTCCACACCAACATCCACATTCACAGCACAGACAGAGCAGATACTTACCCAGCAGCTGAAAGGCACTCTGAATGAGAGAGAGAAACACCAGGAGCAGGGAGAGAGTCATCACAAATGTTTGATTATTTTCTTCCCCGCCACCAAAATGAAAGATGAAGAACTGTGATTAGTTTCTATCATGAGGATATTTCTGAAGTGAGCCAGGTAGCAGGTCCTCAGCACTTGTGAAGGGCTGATGGATCAGGGGAAAGCTCTGTGCTCTAAATGATAAGGAAATATCCTGTCACATGGGGTGTTTTGAAATAACAGGAATTCACAGTTCAAACTTTGCTTTCCTAAGCTAATTTCTCTGCTGAGGGAAGAGTCTCCAACAGAAAGGCAGGTGATAAAGTGATGACAGATGAGGGCAGTTTTTCAGGGACTTTGTTAGTGATTTTCCAAGTAAATCAGCCCTCAAAAGAGGATACTGGTGAGCGTGAAGTGTCCAACTGACAGCGAAAGAGCAGATTTCCCCCCCTGCCTTCAAAGCTAAGCCTTAAACTTGAAATACATACTCACCATGCTGACTTGTAATCTCGTTACTCCTGAATTTAGAAATGGCTGTAATATAGGATTTTTAGACATTAGAGTATCAAATATCTCTTCCTCTCCTTTAATAGTATATAGATATATTTGGAGTGTGAAAAGATTTGCTTCTAAACTCCATGTTTCCTAGTAGCACAGGAGGATTACGGCACAGCTGAAAACTGAAATGTTAAAAAAAAAAAATTTGAGAGGTTCACTCAGCCGAAGTGAAGTGTGTGCACCACAGCATTTATGGAGTGATACCGAACCATAAACAGGCAGGACATCGGGAAGCAGTAGGGAGGGGGATGTAGAGGTGGTACAAAAGGCTCTGGGGCGTCTACACTCCCCTTGACCCAGCAATTTTCTTAGCAACCCTGATAAAAGTTGACATTTTTTGCTTTGTTGGGGGCAATAGCCAGTAGCATCTAGCTAACAAAGGGATTTGAGAGGGAAGTGGGGGACAAAAGAAAAAAACCAAAACACATTTAGAAATGAAGAGGTAATTCAAAATGGAATGCCACTTTGAGAGAAAATAAATAGGCATTAGAGCAGGTGGACAGGATCCTGGGTTTCCTACAGGCTGGATGAGTGCTCTAACCACCAGACCCTAGAGGCATTCTCCATTTGTTCTCTCTCTCTGGCCCAATGACTAATTATTTATCCAAAGTGGAACAGCTTCAACAGGAGAGATTGGGGGTATCAGAATATCCCATAGCTCAGCAGCTGGAGCACTCACCTGAGACTTGGGAGATTCCTGTAATCAAATTCCTTCTTCCCACTCAGGTGGAGGGGGGACTTGAACCAGTGAATACTCTAATCGCTAGGCTGGAAGTTAAAAAGAAAGTCCTCTACTGCTTGCTTCTTGCAAGAAACACTTTAGGCGCCTGGCCCCAAGATCGGGTTCTCAGTTGAGAATCCCAAGTACAAATAGTTGCCTCCTCCAGACTGAATTTAGGCATCAAATTCCTTCAGAGGGTCAGGGCTTGGGACACGTCTCTGTCCTCGGCATCTCCCATTGACTTACTTTGGCAGGAGGCTGCCTAACAAGTTGGCTTTTGAGTATCCCAGTCTTCGGCTCCTATCTCTCTTGATTCATTGTATAAGAAGCTGGAGCACCAAACTGAGGCTCTGTGAATTCCAGTGATTTCCTAGGCACCTAAAAGTTAGGTGTTGTGTGACTCTGAGTGTCACACCACCTAAGTCCCTTGATGAATCTAGCCCTAACAGTCTACAAGTCAGCAATATTAATTTTCATAATACAATATAGATTACATTGTGCTTCAATGATATGACATTCAGTATATGGATGTGCAGGCTTTTGGTATGTCAATTGACTAATATATGCAGTGGCATTACATGTTTAATTACTGGCCACCATAGCATGATCTTATAGACTGTTTTAAAATAGTTGCTGATTATTGTTGTTTTTGTACAATAAAGCACTTGTCAGAAATCAAACTACTTAGGGCCTGATCCTCTATTCCTTGTGTATCCTTATGAAGTTAACCAGAGTTTTCAGTGTTCAAAGAGTGCACCTATTCTTTTCAACATTGAGGCAAAGCCTCCTGACCTCTCCTTGATAAATCAAATGAAGACACATTTTCCTCTTCTTATATCTGTGACTATTTCTAGTGTTAACAGAAATTTTAATCTGACTGATGCATCACAGTTTAAAAACCACCCACAAGCTTTCTTGCTGGGTGGGTGGGTTTTTGTAAGCTCAGCCAGGCTCAGTGATCTGCAAGGAATTCAGGCAACATTACTGGAAGAGAGCTCAGTTGTGCCTGTAGAACACAGTCTGCATTGTGGAGCCCTAGCTCTGTGCAGGAGCAGTGGGAAGCAGGCTTCCCAGTGCACACAGGGTGAATATCCCTGCTGCTACACTCATGGAGAGCAGCATACTGCCCCCTACAAGCTGGCCTCACTGTATGGACTGGAATGGAGGAGGAAAGCAAAAAGATGAATCTCCTTCCTGTTCCTTTGAGGGTACTACAGGGGGACAATAGAGGGACCACTCCTGTGCTTCCTAGAACACAGAGAGTGAACTCCTGGCTCCATCAAAGTCAATGACAAAATTCTCAGGGTATTTCTACCCAGGGTTTTCCCATGCCAGCTGACTCAGGCTTGCAGGACTTGGCCTGCAGGGTTGTTTCACTGCAGCTAGACTTCTGGGCATGGGCTGGGCCCAGGTTGGGGGCCCTCCCACCTCACAGGGTCCTAGAACCTGGCTCCATCCAGAGCCCAGATGTCTACACAGCAGTGAAACCCCAGCCCCAGGGCCTCAAGTCGGATGGCATGGAGCAACCATGGGTGTCCGGTTGCTGTGTAGACATAGACTCATTGACTTCAGTGGGGCTAGGATTTCACTCAGGGACTTTAATTATGTTTGGCCCTTATACAGGCCATGCAAGGTGGGTGAGGCAAGGTCTCCTTGTGATCTCACTCACATTTATGCACCCACAAAATGATCAGGCACACTCTGGCCCAGAAAGGGAGAGAAATAACTGGGAGAGAGACAGGCAGAGGGTCATTCTAGGCATCTTCAGCAGGGGTACTAACTCCCACCATAAAGAAATCTAATAATGCTCCCTTCCTGAATAGTAGATATTTCTGGCCATCTGACAAGGCATATTTTTACTGGCAATAGTCAAATACACACATTTGAAAGTCCAGATTATTATAGTGTATATTAATTGTCAGTTTGGAAACTGCATCTTGAAGAAATATTTGGATTTGTACAGTTTCCCTTTCTGTCTATGCACTAGGCATCAGTTATTTATTGTGCATTGCATGCCTGTCGTTGGCTCAACACTGTACGGAGATACAGGAAGATGCAGTACCTACCCCTAAGAGTCTATCCTCTAACTCAAATACAGACAGTACAGTACAGACATGAGCATTTCCCACATAATCCATCACATTGGAAAAGCCCGCTCGTTCAGATTTCATAGGAAAGGATTCACAGAATCTTTGAAAGAGGGAGGAATTATTTTCCTAAACTATCCTGCCATTTTTTACTAACCACTAGCAGTCCAAGAAAACTCAGCTTGAGCTAGAATGAGTTATTCTGAGCCTCCTAATGGGGAGGAGTGTCTAAAGCAGCTGTCCTAGCTGTACATATTTGTGAAACCCGACCTCCAAGCCTGGGGAGTCTTGCTGTTTGTTTGGCTATAGATCACCGGAGCAGTGGGCAATTTGTATTATATTCAATCTTGGTGTAAATATGTATAATTCCCGTGAAAGTGTCTTGGTCAGATCTGGGTGATTTAGTGAGGCTAGCTACACACGACTTACCCACATGTACACAACACATGGGCAGGTTTGTGGAGAAGAGTAACTAATACACGGAGGGGATACGAAGAAGCTGTAGTAGACTAGCATATGTGTGAAGCCTACAGATAAACAATACAAGATAAAGAAAGAGCAACTTCTACTGCGTGCTTGTTTATTCCAAACTAGTATAGCTCAAAAGTGGCTTTTTAGCTCTCCCAGGAGAGCTACCTATGGACCACGGGGTCCAACTGAGTCTCAGGTTATAGTAAAATGGAGGCACCAACACACATCAAGTCTGATATAACGAACAGCTAATGACAGGACAGCATTTGGCACATACTCTAGATAGATATAAACTTTTCATCTCTCTCTGTGTGTGTAGGAAGCCACCTCTCCCAGATCATGTTTGGACTGGAAGGGCCAACATTTTTCTGAAGCAGGTCAGCCCAGCTCTAATTCTGGAACAGCCTGTATGTATAAGGAATGACAGTATCCCTGGCAAAGTACACTGAAAGGTGTGACTGAAGTCAAAGTGGTTCTTGACTTTTGACAGTCAACAGGAAAATGGGAAGATCTGTATAATTAAAATCATACCCAGACCTAAAGCCTAATGTCCATTCTGCTTCAGGGTGAACAGAATTATTTCCCAAGTCTCCCAGATGTATATCCAGATACATTTTTTGATGCCATGCCTAAGCCTATACCTCTAAGAGGACATCTAGTGAGACTACATTGATGATTTACTATTAATCACTTTGCTTTCACATTATAGTGGAACATACAGTCAAAGGAAAATGCATTAGTCAGGTCTGCATATTATATACATAATTCAAATAAAAGATAACCCTGTGTTAGAAGTACATTAACACTGAAAAGTCAGGAAATGCCAAAGTTAACTGTCCTGTACATGCCAGATAGGATTATTAGTTTCTCTGAATGTTATTTTTGGGCTTATTGTGGCACATATTTTTTTACTGAATGGGGACATCATACATTCTAAGAAGAATTTTGAGGGGAATATTTCTCTGAGTGAAAAAGAAAATCAAAGCACTGATTTCCACTTTCAGAAATATCTGAGCTATCACGAGCTCCATTAACATCCCATTAGGCAGAGCTAGCCATTCTGGACTGAACTAATTCATCCCATTTTATCCACTATGTCTGATCGTTTAAAAAAGATAAAGGAGCTTCCAACATCATCCCCTCGCTGCAAAGAGGAGAGAGAAACTTTTTTTAAAAATTTAGTTTGTTTTAAACACTACATAAATACACCAAAGACTGTGAAATGTTTCTACAATCTAGTTCTAGTTTACCATTTCTCAGATTCAGGTTGTAACTGGCCTATGAAAGTAAAAAAGAACAAACAAGGGTTCCCTCTCTATAGCCCTCTGGCACTTCTGGTTTCTTCACTGCCATGTTCAGTTTTTGTACCCTTCCTGGGATTTTAAAGCCACACTGCACCCCAGTAAATGTGTCAGTGGCCTAGTAAATAGTCCATAATTTTTGAAGTTGCAACATTACATGAACTATGTTTATATGTTTAATCATCAATAATAAATTGCAGTGTAGCAATAACATTTATATGAGGTTCAAATGTCAAAAGTCAGTGATTATGAGGATGCAATAGAAATAGAAAAGCAACAACATTGGAATTAATGTAACATTATGTAAATCAACAGCACTCCCTTGTTTTGAATAATTTGCTCAGTTCTAGTCATCCATATGAAAAAAAAAAAGATATAGAGGCAATACAAGCAGTTCAAAGATGATACAAATGAATAAATGCATGAAGATATTTCCATATCAGAAGAGAATGAAAAGGCAGTTTAAAAAGGAGATGGGAAAGAGGGGACATGATAGAAGTACATAAAATAGAGTCGGTTAGTCGGGCACTCCTATTTATCCTCTCATAATACGGGAACAAGACAACTACCAAAGACATTTAAAGGTGACAAACTTAAAATATATTTCCTTCATCGCTTTTAACTTGGAGCATAATCCATGGAACCCATTGCCACAAGATATCGGAGGCCAAGGGTTTTTAGAACTCAAAGAAAGAACAAACGGCTATGTGAATGAGACCATCCATAATTACACCTCATAGGATAAGAAAATGTGTGAAGGGTGGACCCCCTCATCCTTCAGGATATAAAGCCAACCTCTAATTGAGTCGATTAATGAAGAAGTTTCCCCATGTGCAGGTTTTCCCATAATTGTCAGTTACAGATTAACTAGACAACAGATCTACTCCTGTATAGCAATTTGTATGTTCCTGTGTGACAAGAAAATGCCTGAGAAATGTATGAGTCAAAAAGTCATATCCTATTGGCTATGCATGAACAGCAAGAACATTTCAATGTCCTTTTTATACATAAAATGAAAATCTATGCCAGCAACTTCATGCTCATGACGAGCAACTGTTTCACAATCCATTGTGCACATGTGACAGAGACATTTATTTGGGTAAGGAAACAGATCTCACTTTCATCTCGAAGGGATTATTATATTAAACAATAACCAGAAAAAAACATTTAAAGGGAAAGAGCTTGCCTTTATTATAGGAATTTAAATTAAATACAAGCAATGCTAAGGTATTTCAATATTTGAAGCATAGACAATGTGTAGTATTTTTGAGGAAAATGCTGTCTCAGGTTTCAGTAGACTGTATTTACCATTGCAGTTATATCAGCTTAAAGGACAACGCCAGATTAAGTGTCTTACTCAGAGAACTCTTGAACACACTCTACTCAGAGCTGGCTGGAAATTTTCTGACATTTTTCACTTGAAAAATATGGATTTGGTTAAATGCAGAAATGCACTGACTGACAATTTTTGGTCAACTAAGTTCATTTCAGTATTTCCAAAACAAAAGTTTTGTGAAATTTCATTTCATAGGAATTTTGGAAATTTTCAAATTTTCATTCCAATTTGGAACAACAACAAAAAAATCAAAATGTTGGAATTTCCTGCAGAACAGAAATTCTGAGTTTCAATCAACTCTATCTCTATCTCTGCCTCTCTCTAATAAGTATCCTTTTAAATACATGAAAGATCCACAAAATGGCAATCTGCAGCATATCCAACACTGGATATCATTATTACAGTAGGTGACATTTTTTTCCCTGAGATGATTTTTTTGAAGAAGAATGCAGATTTGCAAACACTAGAACATTTTGCGAATTCATGTTGATTTTTCTGGATTGTTTCATTTGAAATAAAACCTAAACAAATTCTAAAATCCTCAAATAATTTCATTTTGACATTTTCAAAATTAAACATTTAAATTCATTTTATTCAGGATGATTTTTTGTTTGAATGTTTCCTTTTTTATTTTAAAATGTTAAGAAGGCTCAAAATCAAAGCAGGACACTGTTTCAGGTTGAAAAAAACCTTTTTTTTTTTTTAACCTGAAATAAGTTTTTTGGGGGGGGTTTTTTGTTTTTTTTTTTTGTTTTTTAACTTTTTGATTCTCTGAGAATTTTGAAAAAATTAACTCTCTTCAACCCCAACATATTTTTTAATTTTTCAGAATTGCCAGAAGGCAATTTTCACAGCTCTAAAAATTAAATTTATTTTTTTATGTTTTGCCTATTATACAAAGACATTGGATTTGTCACTCCTCCAGAATCAGTGGGAATTGAGGGTGACTAGAACTTCCTAGGAGACACTCAGTACCTCCGAAGGTCAGATTCAGAATTTGTATGTGTATAGTACCCAACTACTGGTTGAATGGTACACCCATTTTAGGCCTCGTCTACACTAGGAAATTAGGTCAGTATAACTACATTGCTCAGGTGTGTGAAAAATCCACACCCCTGAATGATGCAGTTAAACCAACCTAACCCCCAGGGTAGACAATGCAACATCAACAAGAGAATTCCCCCATTGACCTAGCTACCACCTCTCAGGGAGATGTATTATCTTTGGCAATGGGAGAAGCCCTCCTCTCGATGTAGGTAGCATCTTCACTGAAGTGCTACAGCAGTGCAGCTGTACCGCTGCAGCATTTTAAGTGTAGACAAGCCCTTAGATCCATTAGATGTTAGACTTCAGTATGTCTAATCATGCTTCTGAAGCTGTTGGCTACAAAGAACATAAGACTTTACATCTACATAGACATGAATGTTTCACTGTGTAGAGCTAAAATTATAGGAAGTGCTGGGAGCACCCCTTATTATTAAGGTTGCTCAATAGTTCCCATTATAAGACTCTGTTTTCAGTGGTTTATAACTTGGCCAAACTTTTAAACATTTGGACAAAAGAAAAATCTTGCCAGGTGTCTGCCTTGGGCTGAATATTTTTGGAAAATGGGCAGCTGTTTCTGAGAACAAGGTGAAATATACATTGTTTTGCCCATGTTAGAAAAAAAATTCAGGTAATCTTTTCTTTGAAATGCTCTAGTACACCAATGCTTTGGACAAGGGACTTTAAATTTGGTAAGAGAATGACCTTTGTGTCAAGAATGACCCTGTGAAAAATTCACCCAAATTTGGCCAAGTTGTAATATCTTGAAAACTTGCAGTTTTCACATGCTCAGTAGAAACTTGCTAGAGATTCACAGCTAAATTCTCTAAAAAATTCTGCCCACACTAGGCATACTCCAGCCCAGGGCCAAGCAAGACTTTCCCTGGAATTGCAGTTCTGGGCTGCTGCAGAATCAGACCAAGATGAGCACCAGATATTAGAGCAGGGAGCCTGTCTCTCCTGTGCTCTCAAGGACTGACCCCTCTGGGCCCAGGCAGCATGGAGGAGAAAATTTCCTGATACAAATGCAGAGGGGACAAGAGCCTGATCTGGGAGTATTTGTGTGTAGAGCAGGAGAAATAGATTGAGGGCTAGTCTACACTATCACACCATACTGGTGCAGCTGCGCCACTATAACATGTCTGGTGAAGACACACTATACCAATGGGAGAGCAGTCTCCTATCAGCCATATTACTCCATCTCGATGAGAAGCGGAAGTTATGTCAGCTGGAGATCGTCTCCCGCTGACATAGTGCACAGTGTGGACACCGCTCTAAGTTGATGCAACTTATGTTACTCAGGATGGGGGCTTTTTCACATTGTAACTTACATTGACTTAAGCCGTAGTGTAGACAAGCCTCGAGACAAAGAGAGTCCTGGTGGGGAATAAAGACTGGCAGGGAGGAATGCAACTGGGAGGAGGAGGAGGTAAACAGGAAGGAGGGAGGGTGGGTGAGGGAGCCAGTGTGTGTGTGAGGGATATTAAGATCTGATGAGGAGCTTGGGGAGAACTAGGACTGACCAGAAGAAGAGATGGGACAAGGTGCTTGGGTGCTGGTAGAGGACACAACATACTAAGATTGGATGAAGAACCTGAGGAGTGGGACTGGGAGCCAGTGGGGACAGGTTCAAGTTGTCTCAAATTGGGTACCCCAAATTAGTGGATACTTTGGATCTTAATCTCTCTGTGCCTCAATTTCTTATCTGTAAAATAGGAACAACAACCTCCCTATATGTCATGGGGATGGTATGAAAAATATTTTATTAATGGTTTGTGAAGCACTCAGATACTACAGCAATGGGCACCAAAGAAAAGCCTATGAGGAAATTAATAATTCTATCTTCTGAGTAATGTCTGAACAGTGTGCAGTAAACAAGGCCTGGGGCCACACATTGAACAATAAGGAGAATGCAAAATATTGAATAGCTACTCATCAAATGAGTAGTGTCCATATTGTGCACTGAATGAGGGAGGGGTCCTATGACAAAAATAGTATGAGATTGTGAAAGTAGAATGAATTATATTGTAAAAATAAGAATGGATTAAAGAAATGTTGTATGTACCTTTAAGCAGAAATAAGAAATGTTGAAATACAGGTGCCAGGAAAAGAAACATTAGGCATAAACAATTGTGCTAATGGCAAAACATTAACAGAAGATCGGTAATAGTTAGTAAGGAAATAAGATATGCATGCCTAGCCCAGGTAAACTTATCAGATTCTGCTTCCTTTATTATCTTGTTACCTTCGTGCCTTTTTATCTGTATAAATAAGATAGTTCGTGTCTTGCATGGTGCTCACATTATCTGGGTGTTATTAGCAGAGTGCTGTGCTAATAATAAAACAGAGTGGTCTGTCAAACTGTGAGTCCTGAGTCTAACCTTGACAGGATCATGTAATCAAAGACCATGTCCTAATTCATATGCACAATGGGACCGAACTGCTGGCACTTCCTAAGTTTTGAGGGCTTGACTTTGAAACCTTAATAATGTTCTTCTAATATTTTTCTGTATAATTATATATTAAGGCTATATATTACAGTTCATCCTACTTATCAGTTTCTATATATACATTACTTATCCTTGTAATTTCACTAGCATGTGTAAATATTTGGTAATAATATTTTACTGTATGTGTTTCTTTTTAAGACCAATAAAAAGTCTGAACACTTCATAATAAGAATGATTTCTAAGGTAAGTGTACATACTGGTTTACAGTTTTGTAGGAATTAGAATCTTACTCGAGTCTTGAGCCTTTCTTTCAGAGAAAATTTACCAAGTTTCTCAGTGATATCAACTATTAAATTAAAAAGCCTGACAGATTAGAGAAGGTATTATTTAACTATTAATCGCTGGGGCCTGTTACATGAAAAAAATAGAAATATTGAAAAAATAATTTTAAGAACTTTACAAAAGAATACATTATTTTATAGACTCAAAATTCTGTTTTCCCCACTTTCTTACTGTTTTCCAACTCTTTCCAGGTGAAAAACAGTAAGTGTTTTCCCTCCCCCAACTTCACACTTAACCTCCCCCCTTCTCCTTTTCCAGAGGAAAAAAGGTGGCTGGGGGCAGAAAGTAAAAAGGGTGAGAGAAAGGGGAAAACCCCAAACCCTAAAACCAAGTGATATTTTAAATTGAAATACAATCAATCCGTTTTCATTTTGAAATGTCAGCTCTAAACAAAATCTTGGTTTTGAATTTTTCAATCTGCAAACTCAAATATTTAAACAAACCAAAAACAAAAAAGTAAGTCAACAGTTTGCCCCAGAAAAATGTCAGTTTGGACACGCACACGCACAAAAAAAATCATATTTTCCTACTGATAAAATTTTTCTCAATCCTTTTAGGTCTGTGACCCACAAAATGGCAGAAAACCCATTCCACAACCCACTACAACCAACACTCTTTTGCAAGTAAAGATAATTGTGGAATGAGGATCTGAAACTAATTTTATGGGTTATTGACTAAAAAAATGTGCATGAATGATGGTGATTTGTGGGATGGGGGGTTGGTGCTCCTGGGGTTGAGGTAGAGCAAAGATTGGGGTGATGTTGGTTGCTGGTGTGAGAAGGGTGATACTGGGGTGGGAGGCTGGGCCTGCTAGAATGAAGGAAGCTGCTGGAGTGAGGGGTGCTTTTGGGGCTGGCCCTAGGCTGGGATGAGGAGGTGGTGGACCTGCGGTATGCTGCTTGTAAGGTGAGGTAAGACTGGTGGGCTTATTCTTTCCTCCTCCACCTGCCCACAACTCAACTTCAGGACAACACTGCTCCAAGAGGCTGTAAACCCATCTTCATAGCCCCTTCAACTTGTTCCCCTGATCCTGACCCCAACACTCCGAGCTGGAGAGAAATGAGGATGAGGTGGTGGGCATGAGAAGTGATGGCAGCGAGCTGGTCCTTCACTCACCTGCCTTGGCTCCTGCACAGTCTTTTTGAATTGGGCCAGAATCCATTAAACAGCAGCTCTGGGGAATTCACCATTCTTTTCCAGAAATTTACAAAAATTGGCAGAAAGAGCAAAAATTAGTAAGAAAGGTGGGAACACATTAAATACAATATGTGACTAGATCCTCCAGAGTGCTGTAGGAGACTGTGGTGGGGCTTCTGTGCACCCCTGACTCTCTCCCCCTTACCCCTGATTGCCCCCCTTTGTTCCTGCTTGTCGGGAGCTGATAAAAAAAAGCAACAAGCTACAACAAGCAATAAGATACAAGGAAAAACTAGCCAACAAGAAACTCACAAGCCAATTAAACCAAAGCAAGCCCAATTTCTGCATTTTTTTCATGGGTTTGTCATTTCTGTCTGGTTTACAGTTTCAATTGAAATGCCATGGCTTGAATAAACAAAGACTGAACCACTTTAGCGTACTGGCACTTTCGTCCCAGTCCAGGCTGTACCTGATCGGCGCATAAGGAGAATGTAGCTCTCATCACTGCTATTTGTTCAGCTATTTTTCTATCACTAGAACTAAACCATAATACTTAAAACATTTTTTAAAAGCAAGATGTCAAAACAGAACTAGTACCACTATGTAACAGACACGAGGAATTTCCTTGGGAATATTTTTAAAGGTAACAGTCAGAACATGCATAAAATCTGTAAAGAAAATAGTTTAGAATAGATGCCTAGGATCTAAGCCAAGAGATTTTAAAAGCATTTATGCAACAATCACTTGCTGGGAAGAAGCATGGTCCAATGTGTGCACATAGGGCTGGAATTCAGGACTCCTAGGATTTACTCTTGTCTCTGTAACTAATTTGTTGAATGTCCTTGGGCAAATCACAATCTCTTCATGCCTCAGTTTACCACTGTAACAAACATGCAGAAGGGTATTATTTGGGGTGATTGATATTGGTACGGACCATGGTGATTCATATATGGCACTTATGAAATGCTCCTAATTATAAAAACTCAGTTGCAAAGTACTGTGATGACAGCGTCATGTGCAGTACTCCCAGAAAACCAGATCAAGACTTATCAAACCCTGAAGGGGGGAGAGGGAGCTTATCCAAATTAGAAATGCTGGAAACCTCATGAAGGCTAAAATACTGGGGAGCAGAACACAACCTGAGCACTGTCCTGCTCCACAGCAGGAGAGGGAGGAGTGTTTCTTTCCAGAACACAAAGTGTTGCAGTAGTATCCACACAGCAGTGTATCCTCTGGCATCACCTCCTGGGTCCAGGCTGCGGCAAGCCTGGACACAGACACATCCCACGGAGGTAAGTAGCTTTGCATGCCCACTAAGCTCTTCCCCACCCCACTGACATGGCTCAGTAGCAATGGTTCCACTATGAAGGGAGCCTCCAGACCCTGTTTTCGTAAGGGTGCAGTTTTCTGGCATAACCCTGCGTTTTGGAATTTTGTAAGTATTTTTCCCACAGGCAGGAAAGCCATTTTTTTGTGCAAACCAGCTATTAAAGAACACTATGTGGCTATCCTTTTCTAAAAATATAATCAAAATTTAACTTAGGTGAGAGTAACCAATGATGATTAAGGAGCAAGTTCCACTCTAGGCTATAAAAGAACAATTCCAACACAAATTATAGTTTCCAATTTATAATATATTCACATTAATATTTCCTGGGGCATCTCTCAGGACTTTTTACCTTGGCCTTTATCTCCCGTCTCCCTTTTGTAAATAACCCAAACACTGATTAATAAAAAACAACATGCATTTCCTACCTCAACTGCTGCTTTCAAAGTTCCAAAGCTTGCAATGGATTCAGTACTGTATCCATTGGCATGGTAAGGCTCCTAGAGACTAAAAATAAAATATTTCTGCTTTGCACTTATTTAGCTTGTCTTTCCTTAGAGGATAACAGACAACTTAAACCACTCATGTTAGACATGTAAGCAAATATTATTTCCCCACTTTATATATAACAAAAGGAGGTATATGACTTGATCAATGGAAACATATGGCAGAGCAAGAAACTGAGCCCAGACTGCCTGATTCCCAGACTGGTGCCTTAGCTATACCACCCTGCTTAAATTACTGTACAATCATTAATCTGTGCGACAAAAAATGGAACTATCACCCCCTTACAACCTTCCTCTTTACCTGATACGTTGAATAAACTACCATAATCCCAAGTAGTACATAATTACCACCATAATACTACCCATAACACCAAGTAGTGCATCCCCCGAAAGGCCAAATTGTTTGAAATACAAAGGTGTGGACAGCAAGCAGAAGTGAGGGAGGGATCTGAATGATGCTGCGAAATGCAGAGACTAATGCAATCAGCTCAGAAACTCAACAGCCCCTGAACTGGGCATCTTACATGGTGCTACAAATGAGCACATGCAGGGAACGCAAGCCGTGACAGCAGTACCACAAATAGAAAGGCTTCTCTGTGGCCCCAACCTCTACTGTCATACAAGCACCTCTGGACTCACTAAAGTGTAAAACTTGTATATTAGTTATTTTTTTTTTTAATTTTCTTAGCAGTCCTGGTCCCAAACATTGTAGTAATACACTCTACTAATTTTTTGGACCATTATGCTTGAATTCTATAGTTTTATTTGCTTTTTTAAGCCATGGAGATAGATACTCTTTAAATGAAATATTGAGTTGCACTGTTTTTAAAGATGCGCTGTAACACTTTAAGTGCCTCAAAGGGCCCTCGTGATTGAGACCTAGAGAAAAAGCACAATTTCACAGAAGTCAGCCCAATATTGCGAATTTTGCAATTTTGCAATTTTTCTGCCTAGCATAGAACAGGCTGCTAAGTCCCCTCAAACTGCTGCTTTGACATGATACTGCCACATGTTAAGAGGCTCACTGAGCACAAGATCAGGTGCACATGGCTGCCTGCTCCCTCCTCCTTGCTGCTGGAAAATTTGCAGCAGTTTGTGAAGGACTCAGCAGCTGTGTCATTCCACCTCCCTGGTGAGGCCACGACTGCTCACATTCCAAGTGGCTGTGGTGTTGCATCTCTAAAACCATATGCTGAGTCCACAGCAGGTGAGTCAGCTTGGCAGACAGGCACTGTGTGGGAGAAAGGAAAAGAGGGAGGAAAAGGTCTGCAGCTGCTGCAATAAATGGCAGCAGTTCATGGGGCACTCAGTGACAGGTTTTATGCAGAGGAATGCAGCAGTGAGCTTTTGCTGACTGCATTCCATGCATATCCTGTGAAAGTTGTTACTTCATCTGTGACACTGCTGTGATTTTTCTAAAAAATAGCTGCCATTTTCATGGGGCCCTACTCATTACCTTTATGCACCTCATCCTAAATTCCTAATGGAAGGGGTCAATGTATGATCCAATTCTCACTTAAGTGAATTATAATCTTTCCATGGCAGTTTGGCTGAGGTCAAAGAGGGCTACCAAAAAGAACCTATCTACTTAGGGAGACCTGGGAATCAGGTCCTACATGGTATATGGCGTTATTGGTGTTTCCTGAGCTTGTATCCAAGTGGCCATCTCAGAGGCAGTAGGCAGATCATTTTAGTCTAGAGTTGGAAAAGGTACACAGAGGGACAACAAATATGATTCAAGGTACAGAACAGCTTCCATACAAGGAGAGATTAAAAAGATTGGGACTTTTCAGCTTGGAAAAGAGACAGCTAAGAGGGGGTATGATAGAAGTCTATAAAATTGTGACTGATGTGGAGACAGTGCATAAGGAAGTGTGATTTACTCCTTCACATAACACAAGAACCAGGGGTCACCCAATGAAATTAATAGGCAGCAGATTTAAAACAAAAAAAAGGAAGTATTTCTTCACACAGTGCACAGTCAACTTGTGGAACTCTACCAGAGGATGTTGTGAAGGCCAAAACTATAACTAGGTTCAAAAAAGAACTAGATAAATTCATGGAGGATAGATCCAGCAATGGCTGTTAGCCAAGATGGTCCATGCTCCGATTGTTCCTAGCCTCTCTGTGCCAGATACTGGGAGTGGACAACAGAGGGTGGATCATTCGATGATTACCTGTTCTGTTCATTCCCTCTGGGGCACCTGGCATTGGGCACGGTCAGAAGACAGGGTACTGGGCTAGATGGATCCTTGGTCTGAGCCAGTATGGCTGTTCTTCTGAGTCCCATATCCTTTGTTTTGGCAACACTTAAAGCTATCAGCAAGACCTCTCAGGTGTAGGAAAGGTTCTTTGTTTTGTTTTGGCTGCAGAGGAGCCTCTGGTGGCCCACCTACACTTACTGAGTAGTTTAGCGGAAATTTTAAGTCCTACATTTATCGATCTCATGAGGTCATTAGTAAACCAAACTTTCTACACAAATTAATCAAGATCAGATTAAAAAAAAAGAATGCATTTTAGCATACTAGAGTAAAATAGTAATAAGGATATTTTTCTTTCACAAACATATATTTGTTGTTTGTATAAATACCAATTTTCCTTTAGAATAGTTTGCCAACTCTAACAATTCACAGCAGGTTTGATATTTGTGTTTTCTTTAAAGAAATTTCCCATAATCCAGACTTACTTCCTGCATTTCATCTCAAATAATGTCAACAGTCAATAAAAAAAAAATACTGTAAAGGCAGTGATATTGTAAACTGCTGAATGGAACCTCTAAGTGTTCAGAATTACATTACTTGCAATATAGTTTAGAATTCTGTTTGGATTGTTGGCCTGTACCTTTTAAAAGATTCTCATTGAAAACATTGCTTAAGAGGGGACAATTATTAGATACAAGGAAAATCTCTTAATGCTAAGGAATATTTAATAATTCTGAACTCATTCAGAACCAGGTTTATTTGTGTATGCAGTGTAATAATTTCTGCAAAAGAATTTGCAACCTATTTCCTTAACCGTAAAATGGACTTTGATTTCCTGAAAATTGCTTGTTTATCTGGATCATCCCCTTTTATATCAAGCATCTATGCATATCTAGGAGCAATGCTTTTTAACAGAAGGACCATCATTTTGAAGAAGCCCTCCATCTCCCTTCCCTTCCCCTCCCCACCACTTAATTTGCATCTTCCCTTCATTCTGTACAGTATCCAATCAACTCCCACTGAAGTCAATGCAAGTCTTCCCTTGACTTCATTAGGAGCTAGTAAGGGCAAAGTATTATCATTATTTATTATTATTAGAGAGCATTTTGAGAAATCCCATTGTTAGTCTCATGCTGAGCTAGCAATGACAGTGTATGTGGTAGAGAATGGAAAAATTCTTAACTGATCATTTGTTTTCTGCTAGCAGTGTTTTGCACAGTTCTGTGATGCACAGGTGTAGGCCCAAAGCCTAATGGGGAGAAATTGTCTTGAGTATATTGTACTCCATTGTGCTTATTTTGTTAGCCTTGAATTAGTAAGAAGAAATTGTTTTGGTTTTATTCTTTGCTTGAAGTGTTATTGATTGTTTTTAGAAGGATAGAAGTGTTATGGCTGCAATTCTTGCTTTTGAAATTATTTACTGTTTTGTGTGTGAGTGAAGAATGTATGGCATGCTAACAGAGACCAGTACTGATGGGCCGGATGGTCGGGAGGGGAGGGGAGAAATCGAGAGGAATCACCCAGATGGCAGATTGATGACCCTAAAGCAAAGGCTTACGCCCCAAGGAGAAGATAAAGAGTGGAACCAGAGGAACGAGATAAGAAACAGCTGTGGATACTCCCAGTAACAACCTGATTGGGAGCAACCTTGACTAACAGCTCTGGTGTGCCATAGACTTGTATGGGAACTTATTACTATAAAAGAAGGGTGTATTGCCATGGGACTTTGGGTTCATTCTGCATCAACATCGGAGCTTTGAATGCATTCGACAGAGGCCCAGCTCCCCTCCCTTGTGTGCATTTTCAGCTGGCCACTGGAAATGACCGAACAAAACTAAGGACTGGTAACTATAAGATCCAGCTGCAGAACCACACATGTGTGTGTGTATGCGTGCTGATTTTAATGCTTAAACTGTACTCTTAATAAACGCAGCATATTGCCTTATCCTCTTTAAAAAGATTGTGTGCTTTTTATAAGCATAACATTTTTGGTGGAGAATTGCAGTGCGGAGAACAAGGAGAGATGCCATGCTTGTTGGAAGAGTATAACAGTCTGCATAAAATAAACTAATCCATTATGGAATTTGGTGTGCACACCCTAGGTCGTAGTGAGCCAAATAAAAGAAGAGGAGAACCTAGAGTTTCTCACTCTAACCCGAGCACTGTAGTAAACTCTTTAGGATATAGGAGTTTTAAGCAGTATTTTCTATATGAGACCCAACTCTGAAGGCTACAGGAGTTTTGGGCAAATACTATTTTGTGTCAGAGAAGAACTTGGAGTTTCTTGCTCTCTGTTGAACTGGAATAAACCCTGAGGGATACAAGAGTTTTAGGCAGTATTTTCTGTGTTAAACCAAACTCTGAAGTATATAGGAGTTTGGGCAGTGTAGATTTTTTTTTTTTTTAAGAGTTGTAATTTCACAATTTTGTGGGAAGAAATATTTAAGAAAAGGGACCAGAAGGTGTGGGGGCTAGTTGATTACTAAATTGGTAATGGAACAAAGCCTGTGTCCATGAAAAGGGACAGTTCAGCAAGGAAGGCAGGATTGAGCCCGGACAAGCAGGTAGGCAACAGATAAAGATTAGAAAACTTGCTGGAAGCCTGAGGGGCACAGTGGCAGGAGTGAGGGAAGTAGTACAGGCATGGGGAATTCAAATCCCTGGGACAGTACTTGAAATGGTGATATCTGGGCTGATGGAGGTGTCATTTTGAGAGATAAGCAAGTGATTTAAGTAAGAGTGAGAAGTTAACACTGCAGAGGCTGGAAGGAATTAAGCAGTTGAATGCTGTAAAAATGTGAGAGGCAGAGAAATAATCTGATTTAAATCATTTGATTACGAACAATTTAATCAAATTTACTAAAGAACATAAGGGTGTTTTTTTATTGGAATATAACTGACCCCAAATGTATAAAAGGAAATGTAATTTATGTACAGTAAATAATGTGTAAAATAATTAAAGCAGTGTAAGGGATGTTTAAAAAAATATAAAATTTTAAGAACCTAAACCAACACTCCTGGTTTGTAAAACCCTGTTTTGTAGGTTTCAGATGATTTTTTTTTTAAAATAGTGCCACTAAAAATCCATTTGAATCTTTCATTCAAAGTTGCAAAACAGACAGATACTTTTTGCCAGAGACAGATAATTAGTGTTTGGCTTTGGTATTTAGCATTTTAGGGTACCACAATGCTTTATAAAGTTTAATATGTTTTTCAATAAAGACCAAAGTCTTGGATGTAATAAGGGGCAGCCAAGAACTGTAGTAAAAATAAAATGAAAAAAATTATAAAAGGAAAATGACAGTGCCCTCTGGAGCAACAATAACTTAAGGTACACAAAGAATCAAGGCTAAAAATGCTGAGCCTTAAGATGGCTCTTAGTAATCAGACAGTCACTGTCACTTTTATTAAAGTACATGAAAACTGTGAGCACAAAAAAAAATGTCGTAATAATGCTTCTCAGCTATTACCTGTAAACGTAAAGCATAGCACAGCAGAAAAACTATTACAAACCTGGTCTTCAGCTGTATAAAAAGGAAAACTGAGGTACATCACCTCATAAATTTAATAACTGCACTGTGGGATAATTCACCCTAAACCCTTAAAAGATGGAAGCCATTGAAACATGGCCTACCCATAGAAGAAAAACAGAGGAATTATCCCCATACTTTCCTGTGTTTTGCCTGAAAATGAGCAAGGAGATTTGTAAAAAAAGTTTTTTTAAGCAATAATCTGCCACACACTTGTGACGATGCAGTTCTGGCGGGACCCAACTGAGAGTGCCAATTCAGGACCAATTGTTCAAACAGGGCAGTTACAGCCCTAGGCTGGGGTTTTTCCACCTCTAAGGCAAACCAAACCAGCCAGACACAAATGACTTTGGTTTCACCCCACTGGCTAACCACAAGTCACACAAGCAATTTCCTTAGACACTTCAGTCTCCCCATATCACCACCAGTCCCACCCATCCTGGGGATGAATGGTTATGAAAACCAACACCCCAGTAAAAGAAAAAGGTTCTCTCGATCCCAAAGGACCAAGCCCCAGACCCAGGTCAATATACACATCAGATCTTACCCACAAATCACGCTGTTGCCGATCCTTTAGAATCTAAAATCTAAAGGTTTATTCATAAAGGGAAAAAGATAGAGATGAGAGCTAGAATTGGTTAAATGGAATCAATTACATACAGTAATGGCAAAGTTCTTAGTTCAGGCTTGTAGCAGTGATGGAGTAAACTGCAGGTTCAAATTAAGTCTCTGGAGAACATCCCCCGCTGGGATGGGTCATCAGTCCTTTGTGTAGAGCTTCAGTTTGTGGCAAAGTCCCTCCAGAGGTAGAAAGCAGGATTGAAGACCAGATGGAGATGAGGCATCAGCCTTATATAGGCACTTCCAGGTGTAAGAACACTTCTTTGTTCTTACTGTGGAAAATTACAGCAAAATGGAGTTTGGAGTCACATGGGCAAGTCCCTGCATACTTTGCTGAGTCACAAGGCGTATCTGCCTCCTCTCAATGGGTCAGTTGTGTAGCTGATGGTCCTTAATGGGCCATCAAGCAGGCTAAGCAGAGCTAACACCAACTTGTCTGGGGTGTCACCCAGAACTACAGCACCAATTTGGAATACAGACAGTATACAGCCAATACTTATAACTTCAACTACATAACGATACAGACAGCATAATCATAACCAGCAACCCATAACCTGGTCTTAGACACCTTATATGACCCCCTTTACATAAGATTTGGTGCCATTACAGGACCTTGGTTGCAAACCATGTTCTATATGGTCCCAGTTTATATCAATAACGTCACAACACTCACACCTCGAAGAGGTAGAAAAAAAATGTTTCTTGTCTTTCAGAACTTCAGGAAAAAAATGGTACCAGCTGAGGAGCCACTCAGAATACCATGGATTTACTGTTACAACAAAAGTTATGTTTTGTGTTGTTTGTCTTGTTGCTAGCATTGTTGTGTATTGTGTTTTAAAAAAGAGAGAGAGAGAGAGAGAGAGAGAGAGAATACTACATTAGGAAAAAAAAGATGAACATAAATTTTAAGCACAAAATAAAATTACCAAGGAAAAGAAGGGTATGTGAAAACATTGGTTACTTGGGGAAAAAAGACTGGCAAATCTTAATCAACTTCCAGGCAGGGGCGGCTCCAGGCACCAGCGCACCAAGTGCATGCCTGGGGTGGCAAGCCACGGGGGGGGGAGCCTGCTGGTCGCTGTGAAGGTGGCATGCCTGTGGGAAGTCCACCGATCTCACGGTTTCGGCGGCAGGTACGTCGAAGGCGCGGGACCAGCGGACCTCCCCCAGGCATGCTACCAAATCCGCGTTACCAGCGGACCTCCCACAGGCATGCCACCGAAAGCCGCCTGGGTGCTGTGCTTGGAGTGGCAAAATACATAGAGCCGCCCCTGCTTCCAGCCTCCAAGCCCAGCTAAGTGTACCTGGGTATAGTAGTTGGGAGAAAGGACAGGCAAGTAGATCAGAGAAAAGGCACTGCTAGAAGCAGTCAACCCCCTAAGATGTACACTCCTTATGAGTCTGGTTGGGTGGATTCAATTTCCTGCAGCCACATATTTGCAAGTATGCTGAGATTACACTTCCTTTATGGAAACTGTTAAAAAGACTCAGTGGGAATGAGGGCTGGAACAGGATTCCGCCCTAAGTACTTTAAAACAAAAAGCAGCCGCAGCTTTACGCTTTCCCAACAGGTCAAGGTCTGGCTGCTAATGAAGTAGCACTAGCAGCTACTTTACTGCAAAACATTAAAGAAGGAAGCTGGTGCCAGTAGCCTATGAATCAAGGATTTACAAGGCGCAGAATTAAATTTTGATCCTTGTGAACATGAATGCCTAGCAGGTGTCTGGGCAGTACAGTCCTTTGAAATACTCACAGGCACAGCTCCCATTGCTATTCAAAGTACCCAGACTCCCCTTAAATATACTTTGTCAGGCAAACTTATGAGAGGTAAGGTTTCTAACACCTGCATGGCCCAGTGGACGCGCCTCAGTTAACAGAGGAGTCATTACTGAAAAAGTGTTCAAACCAGACATGCTCATGCATGCTTTAATTGAAAAAGGAAATAAACATGAGATCACTAGAGATCACTCTGGAACAAAGAATTGCTTTAGTGCAAGCACCCCCTCTTGAGAAATTGTAGGCAGGGCAGGCTCTAGGTTTTTTGCTGCCCCAAACAAAAAAAATGTTTGGCTGCCCTCCACCCAAGCCCTGGGCTCTCCTCTCCCCACAAGTGCCCTTTCCCACCCTCACCCCTGCCGCCCCAGCCCTGGGCTCCCCCTAGAACGTGACCTCCTCGTTCGCCACAGCAATCCCCGTTTACACTTGCAGTGGGGATCAAACCGTTTCTCCTATTTTTATTTCACTTTAGTATAAATCTCGCCCCCCCATTCCCCGCAACCCCATCTTTAGTGCTCCAAATGCACATGGAAGGCATAGGGACTAGCCCTCAACCCTTGTACCCGGAAAGAGATGGGGATCTAGTAAAGAGGGTTCAGGCAGAGAAGCGGGTGTGAGGGTGCTTGGGGGCTCTACACTGGCAGAGAAGCAGGGTGTGATGTACTCGCAAAGGAGGGTGGAGGAGGAGAGGGGGTATCAGGGGGGTTGCGGGAGAAGAGATGCAGGGGAAGGTGAAGGTGCGGGAGGAGAGGGCTGGGGGAAGGTACAAGGGGAGAGGTGCGGATAAAGGAAGAGTACAAAGGGAAGAGGTGCAGCAAAGGAATGATGGGGGGGAGGTACAAGTGAAGACGCTGCGAGTGGGATGGGGGGTGCATGGGCTAAGGGGGGCAGGCGCTGACAGCTGCTTCCCCAGCCCCGTGCAGGCAGAGCTGAGAGGACAGACATTGATCCCCCAAGTGTGCGGGCCACGGGGGTCCCCCAGCAGGGCAGTATCCCCCTCTGCCCCACTCGGAGCTGAACTCTGCCTCTCCCCGCCCCTGGCACTGAGAGAGCCCAGGGTAAGCAGCGCAGGGCTGAGGTGGGGAAGGTGCACGGTGGGCTGGGTCTGGGGGCAGGAGGGGGCGGCTGCAGCTCGGGCTGCCCAGCCACTCGCCCCATCAGCGCATGAGCCAGGATCTGCGTCCCCTGTCCAGCCCGGCGGCGCCCTGCACAGCCCACTCGGGCCGGGAAACACTGCACCACCCCGGGGAGACTCAGAGCAGCAGCAGCAGGACCCCTCCTCCCTTTCTGCATCCCGGGCCCCGCTTCCCTCCCTCCCTGGCTCCTCTCACACTCCAGGAGCCCCTCTTGCTGCCGCAGCCCAGGCTCGGCTCCAGGGGACAATGATCTGGCTCTCCAGCAGCAGGGCGCTAACCAGGGCCAGCTTCCAGCTTTTTGCCACCCCAAGCAACAAAAAAAAAAAAAAAAAAAAAGGGAGGGGGGAGGGGAGCCAGAGTGCCACCCCAAGCACATGTTTGGAGTGCTGGTGCCTAGAGCCAGCCCTGACTGTAGGCCAGGAAGAATGCATTTGGTTTACTGATGGGAGTTCTGTAGTGATTAAAGGGGAAAGATAGGTTAAATATGCTGCTATTAACCTAGAGAAGGAGGTTATTCAGGGACATTAGGACCACACGTCCGCATGGCATGCTGATGTACCAAGTTTTAAAACAGTATGAAGGCTCCTCTGTGTATATCTATGCCAATAGTGATTTTTGTGTAAAGGGGATACTGTACCAGATGTATGATTGGCAAAGAAATGCGTGGAAAGCAGCTGATGGAAAGGATACAGAAGTGGTATGTAGGTATGGAACCCCTGAGGTTACAGATGCAGACAATGGGGGTGCATTTGAGGGGGGAAATCTTTACCATGATGATTCATGCTCTGGGAATTAAACAGAAGTTTCATATCCCATACTGACCCCAATCCTCAGGACAGGTAGAAAGAAAAGACGGTTACTCACCTTTGTAACGGCAGTTCTTCGAGATGTGTTGCTCATATCCATTCCAGTTAGGTTAGGTGTGCGCGCACCGCGTGCACATTCGTCGGAAGACTTTTACCCTAGCAACACTCGGCGGGTCGGCTGGGCGCTCCCTGGAGTGGCGCCGCTATGGCACCGGATATATACCCCAGCCGATCCAGCCACCTCTCAGTTCCTTCTTGCCGGCTACTCCGACAGTGGGGAAGAAGGGTGGGTTTGGAATGGATATGAACAACATATCTCGAAGAACAACAGTTCCAAAAGTGAGTAACCATCTTTTCTTCTTCGAGTGATTGCTCATATCCATTCCAGTTAGGTGATTCCCAAGCCTTACTTAGGCGGTGGGGTCGGAGTGAGATGTGGCAGAGTGCAAAACCGCTGAGCCAAAGGCTGCATCATCTCTAGATTGTTGGACCAGAGCATAGTGCGAAGCAAAGGTGTGGACTGAGGACCAGGTAGCTGTGCGACATATTTCCTGGATTTCCATGTGGGCCAGGAAGGTGGCTGAAGAAGCCTGAGCTCTGGTAGAATGTGTGGTGAGATGGCCCGAGGGAACATGAGCCAAGTCATAGCACGTGTGGATGCAGGCCGTCACCCAAGAGGGGATCCTCTGGGAGGAGACAGGTAGGCCCTTCATCCGATCAGCCACTGCAACAAAGAGTTGGTGGGATTTATGGAAGGGCTTCGTCCAATCAATATAGAAAGCGAGCGCCCTACGGACATCTAAGGAGTGTAACTGCTGTTCCCGTCGGGATGAATGAGGTTTCGGGAAGAAGATCGGAAGGAAGATGTCCTGATTGGTATGGAAGGCTGATACCACTTTAGGGAGGAATGCCGGATGTGGTCGCAACTGTACCTTATCCTTGTGAAAGACAGTATATGGTGGGTCCACCGTAAGCGCTCGAAGCTCGGAGATTCGTCTGGCCGATGTAATGGCTACTAGGAAAACTGTCTTCCAGGACGGGTATAGCAGCAAGCAAGTTGCCAACGGCTCGAATTGTGGAAGCATAAGTCTGCTTAGGACTAGGTTGAGGTCCCAGGTAGGGGCAGGGTGGCATACTTGGGGGTAGAGGTGCCCCAGGCCCTTGAGAAATCTAGTAACTATAGGGTGAGAAAACACGGAGTGGCCACTCTCTCCTGGGTGGAACGTGGAGATGGCCGCCAAGTGCACCCTCAAAGAAGATACAGCCAGGCCATGCTGCTTAAGCGACCAAAGGTAGTCCAAGATGGTGGGGATCGAGACCTCAGAGGGAGTAGCATTCTGCGTTTCGCACCAGCAGGAGAAATGTTTCCAGATATGTTGACCGAGTGGAAGGCTTTCTGCTACTCAGGAGTATATGTTGAACCGGAGCGGAGCAGCGTAACTCCGAGTTGTTTATCCATGCAGTAGCCACGCCGTGAGGTGAAGAGCCTGCGGGTCCAGGTGGCGGAGACTGCCATGGTCCTGCGTTATGAGGTCTGGGTGGAGTGGCAAGGTAATTGGGCTGGCTATGGACAGGTTGAGCAGTGTGGTGTACCAGTGCTGTCTGGGCCACGCTGGTGCGATCATGATTAGGTGCACTCTGTCCCTGCCGAGTTTTATCAGGACCTTGTGGACCAGCGGGAACATTGGGAAGGCATAGAACAGTCGGTGCTTCCACGACATTAGGAATGCATCCGAGATCGATCCCGGTGAAAGACCTTGGAAGGAGCGGAACGTTTGGCATTTCCTGTTCGCGCAGGAGGCAAATAGGTATATGTGAGGAAAGCCCCACTTCTGGAAGACCGAATGAATAACATCTGGCCTTACTGACCATTCATGACACAGGAAGGATCTGCTCAGTTGATCGGCCAGAGTGTTCCAAACCCCTGGGAGAAAGGACGCTACCAGATCTATCGAATGGGCTGTGCAGAAGTCCCAGAGTTGGATGGTCTCCTGACAGAGGGGGGAAGATCGAGTCCCTCCCTGTTTGTTTATATAATACATGGCCGTTGTGTTGTCTGTAAACACTGAGACACAACGGCCATGTAGATGCTGCTGGAATGTCTGGCACGCCAGGCAGACCGCTCTCAGCTCTCGGACATTTATGTGAAGCGCCAGTTCCTCCGATAACCAGAGGCCTTGAGTACGAAGGCGTCTGAGGTGAGCCCGCCAGCCGAGAGATGACGCGTCTGTTGTCAGGGACAGTGAGGGTTGGGGCGGATGGAAAGGTAGCCCTGCACATACCAGGGAGGGGGTTAGCCACCAGTCTAGGGAGCGTAGGGTGCTCGGAGGAATGGTGACATTGTGTCTATTGGGTCCCTGCCCAGACGGTATACCAAATTGAGCCATCTTTGGAGAGGGCGAAGGCGGAGCCTGGCATATTTGGTCACACATGTGCAGGCTGCCATGTGACCTAGGAGACCGAGACAGGTGTGAGCCGAGGTCGTCAGGAAGTTCTGTAGACCTCGGATGATTGTTGCTATTGCCTGGAACCGCGGCTGAGGTAAGAAGGCCTTGGCTAGATTGGAGTCCAGGGTAGCTCTTATGAAGTCCAGCCTTTGTGTGGGGACCAGTGTGGATTTCTCTGTATTGATCATCAAGCCTAAGGTGTGAATAGGTCCGTGACAAAGCCTACATGTTGTGTGACTTGTGTTTCGGAGGTCCCTCTGATGAGCCAGTCGTCCAAATACGGGAATACGTGTATCTGACGTCGGCGGAGGTGTGCGGCGACTACGGCTGTACATTTTGTAAACAAGCTTGGGGGCGTGGAGAGGCCAAAGGGAAGGACCATAAACTGAAAATGCTGACAGTTGGCTAAAAGTGAAGATACCTCCTGTGTGGAGGAAAAATGGCGATGTAAAAGTACGCATCCTTCATATAGAGGGCAGCATACCAGTCTCCAGGATCCAAGGATGGTATAATGGTCCCCAGAGAGACCATGCAGAACTTCAACTTTATCATGAACTTGTTGAGGCCTCGCAGGTCTAGGATGGCCCTGAGGCCTCCTTTCGACTTGGGGATCAGAAAGTAGCGGGAGTAAAACCCCTTGCCCTTTTCGTCTTTTGGTACCTCCTCTATCGCTCCTATGGCGAGGAGCGTCTGCACCTCTTGTAGGAGGAATTGCTCATGAGAGGGGTTCCTGAAGAGGGACTGGGTTGGAGGGTGGGAAGGCGGGGTTGAAGCAAATTGGAGGTGGTATCCTTGTTTCACCGTGCATAGGACCTAGAGGTCTGAGGTCAATTGGGACCATGCCGGGAGGAAGTAGGAGAGTCAGTTGGAGAAGGGAGGAAAGGGATCCTGGCCTGAAACTGGTACGCCGTCCTCGGGCGTACCTTCAAAAGGTGGACTTTGGTCCCGCTGGTGGTTTCGAGGGACCATGGTTTTGGCCCCCATGGGGTCCTGACTGGCGTCTATGCCCACCCCGCCTGCCAAAGTCTTGCCTGTGTCTGGGCACAAAGTACGGACGGTGAGTCTGGGGACGGAAAGGTCTGTGTTGGGTCATGGGTGTATGCATGCCCAAAGAACGCATGATGACTCTATTGTCTTTCAAGCTTTGTAGCCTGGGGTCAGTCTTATCCGAGAGAAAATACCCTTACAGTCAAAGAGTAAGTCCCAGATGGTGTATTGTAGGTCCGGCGGGAGGCTGGAAACCTGTAGCCATGAGATGCGTCTCATGGTGATACCGGAGGCCAGAGTTCTGGCTGCCAAGTCGGCTGCATCTAGCAAAGCCTGGAGGGAGGTTCTGGCCACCTTTCTCCCTTCCTCCAAGAAAGCAGCGAATTCCTGGCAGGAGTCCAGGGGGAGTAGTTCTGTGAATCTACCCACCTCCGCCCAGGTGTTGTAGTTATATTGGCTCAGTAGAGCCTGCTGATTTGCAACCCGGAGCTGTAGGGCACCTGCCGAATACACCTTGTGGCTGAGTAGGTCCATTCGCCTAGCCTCCTTTGACTTTAGGGCTGGCGCCTGTTGGCCATGGCGCTCCCTCTCGTTGACTGATTGACAACTAGTGAGCAGGGAGGAGGGTGGACATACAGATACTCGTACCCCCTAGAGGGTACCATGTATTTACACTCGACCCCCTTTGCCGTAGGGGGGATGAAGGCTGGGGACTGCCATAAGGTGTCGGCATTGGCCTGGATGGTCCAGATGAAGGGCAAAGCCACTCCAGTGGGGGTATCCGCCGACAGGATGCTCACTACAGGGTCCTTGACCTCCGGAACCTCCTCCACCTGGAGGTTCATGTTGAGTGCTATTCTCCTGAGGAGGTCCTGATGGGCTCTTAGGTCTATTAGAGGCGGCCCCGAGGAAGAAGTTCCTGCCACCGCCTCATCTGGAGAGGAAGAAGAGGAAATGCTGGGGACGAGCGGGTCCTGTATGGCCTCTTGCTCTTGTGCCGGTTCCTGCTCCAGCGGTACCAGGAAGACCGGTGGGTGGACTAGTGCTTCTTCCATCCCAAGTGGAGAAGGATGGCTAACTCTGGCCTCTGGTGCTCGGTGCTCTGATGGAGCAGAGCGGGCCAGAACTAACGGAGCACCTTGGGTCTGGTGGTATGCCCAAGGTGTCCACAAGGACCACTGGTGAGGACCTGGGTCCTGAGACTAGGCTTCTTGGAAAACTCCAGGAGGCAAATCCGAATCGTGGTCTTGGGCATAGTAGCTGTCTGCGTGGGACGACACTGAAGTGTGTCTGGATGGCCATGGAGGAGAGGAGAGGAGAAGCCTTGGGCAGATGTTCCAGCAGACCTCGCTCCACTACGTATCGGATACCGGTGCCGGGAAGCATATCGGTACCGGGAGCGAGATTGGGACCTGCGACCAGATTGGTGCCGGGAGGTCGACTGAGATCTCGAAGCTCGGCATCGTGAATGGCTTCGGGAGGCATGGTGCCTAGAGTGGTGCTGAGAACTGGAGCGGTGCCGTGAGTAGTGAGCCGGTGAACGGGATACCGACCGGTGCCGCGAGTCTGACTGGTACCGGGGAGCGGAGCGGTGCCGGGACTGCGAGTGGCGTCGGGAGCGGAAGCGCCGTCTGGACCTGGAGCATCTGCGGGACCGCGATCGTGAGCAGTGCCGGTCTACTGTGGTGACAGAGGGTGGTCTTATCAAGGTCAGTTTGCCTATGGATTGTATTACCCACACCGGCGGTGCCGGGGGTAAAGGCAGCGCTGAGTCTGTCAAGGCGATCAGATCCCTCACCGCTGAGAACATCTCCAGCGTGGATGGTATGGTGAGCTCTACCGCAGCACGCGCACACGCCAGGGAGATAACAGGCGCCAGACTCGACGGCCTTTGTGGGACCGGAATCGACGGTGCGACTTAGTGGGTGCCGCGGTGTGTATCGGTGTCGGGCGATCCAACTTAGGAGCACTCTCTGGCTGCGGTGCAGGTGCCGCTGAAGCAGCAGGAATCTTGGCCTCTCTCAACCTCGGGGAGAGGGAGCGGCGTGGAGCCGACTTCGGTGCCGGCGACGTCTGGTGCCGAGAGGCTTTGGCCATAGCGGTGCGGTCCGGTGCCGAGGAGGCACTTCTGCTCACTGATTGACCAGTGCTCGGTGCCGAGGGTGGAGGGGTGAGAGCTGCCTCCATAAAGAGCTGTTTAAGTCTGATGTCCCACTCCTTTTTTGTTCGTGGCTTGAAAGCCTTGCAAATGGGGCACTTAGCTGTCAAGCGTGATTCCCCAAGGCATTTCAAACAGGAGTCGTACGGATCTCCTGTCGGCATTGGCTTGTGGCAGGCCGAGCACGGTTTGAAACCCGGTGAGCCAGGCATGGGCCCTGGCACCGGGTGCGGGGAAGGGACTAATCCCTGAACCCCTCTTAAATATTACTAAACTAACTATGCTATAAAGAAGTAATGTAAGTATGACTATATATACAAAGGATTATAACTATATACACAATAATGAACGAGAAACTACAAGTAACTAGGGAAGTAGAGGTTGGCTAAGCCGCGCTCCACTGTTCCAACGACCGACACGGGCGGTAAGAAGGAATTGGGAGGTGGCTGGGTCGGCTGGAGTATATTTCCGGTGCCATAGTGGCGCCACTCCAGGGGGCGCCCAGCTGACCCGCCGAGTGTTGCTAGGGTAAAAGTCTTCCGATGAACGTGCACATGGCTCGCGCACACCTAACCTAACTGGAATGGATATGAGCAATCACTTGAAGAAGAATGAATTGCACTATTAAAGAGGCACTGCGAAAGGTGGTGGATCACACCAGTAAGAATGGGCCTGGAAAGCTGACCTTAATCCTGGCTGCCATCCGCAGCAGTGATAAGCTGAGGACAAAAATCCAGCCATACCAAATCCTGTTTGGGCAGCCAATATGGTTAATGATTAATCCTGAATGTCTCACTGAAGAACACCCTACAGCAACCCAGCATGACTACTTTCAGTGGCTTAAACAATTGCAAGACGACAAAACTACCTTACAATACAGGGTGAACCAAGCCATTGAACAAATGAATACAAAGTTGTACAAGCAAAAAGTGAGCGATTCTGATCTATGGGAAGCCGGTGACCAGGTAACGTATTGAAAGCTAGGGAAAAAGGATCACACCCTCAATTCTAAGTGGATAGGTCCCTATTCCATAGCTGACCATCTTAGCCGACTAGTGTACCATATTGAAAAAGATGGCAAACATATATGGAAACAGAGCTTATTTTTGCCATAACATTTTTCCCAGATCTGGACCTTAGCGTCCAAAATATGGGTGTTAGCATGAAAACCTCCAAGCTTAGTTACCAGCTTGGACCTGATAACGCTGCCACCAGCCAGGGATTTATACAGTGCCTAGCTCACTGTGGTCTCCCCAAAACCTTCCCTGGGGGACCCCAAGACTCAGATTCCTTGAGTCTCACAACAAAGGGGAATAAACCATCTCCCTTCCCCCTCCTCCCCTCCAGGTGTTCCCTACCTGGGTTCCTGGAGAGATATACAGAGGCAAGCTCCGTGAATCTAAACAGAGGGACTCCACCCTCTCTGTTTCCAGTCCTGGAAAACACAAGTACCGAGAGAGCTAATCTCTCCTCCTCCTCCCCCCTCACCCAGAGGGTATGCAAAGTCAGGCTTAGTAAATCTAACACAAAGAGATTTTCCCCCTGACTTCTTCTTCCCACCAATTCCCTGGTGAGCTGCAGACTCAATTCCCTGGAGTCCCCACTAAAGAAAAACTCCAACAGGTCTTAAAAATAAAGCTTTATATAAAAAAGAAAGAAAAGGACATAAAAATGGTCTCTCTGTATTAAGGTGACAAATACAGGGTCATTTGCTTAAAAGAAAAAAATGAATAAACAGCCTTATTCAAAATGAATACAATATAACACATTCCAGCAACTACACACATGTAAATACAAAAGAAAACAATATAAACCTATGGTCTTACTATTTTTATACTTACAACTTGGAAACAGATTAGAAAGCCAGGAGATAGAAAAATCACTCTCATAGCCGAGAGGGCACAGAAACAAGACAAAGAACAAAGAACTCACACCCAAAACTTCCCTCCACCCAGATTTGAAAAAGTCTTGTTTCCTGATTGGTCCTCTGGTCAGGTGTTTCAGGTTACTCCTTTCCAGGTGAAAGAGACATTAACCCTTAGCTATCTGTTTATGACAATTTTACAAAAAATGTAGAGATTGAAGTAGAACTATTAAAACACATTCATCAGATTCAATGGAAGCTGTTTCTTTATGGGACCTACCACAGAGTTTGGCTACCAGCAAGCCTGGGCTAACATATTAGGAAGATTCAAGTTGATATTGAGAATGCCTTTACCATCACACCACATCCTAACACAGAGGTTCTCAAACTGGGGGGACAGGCGCCCATGGGGGTGAGAGGGGAGGAGAGATAGGATGTATTCTGTGGCCGTATGAGAAGCTTCAGGGGTAAAAAACCCTCAAACTTACTGCATACATTTTACCCACAGTAATGAATAACAAAACTGATTCCTCCAGACTGATCAGGTCCTCAGATGGCTCTGTGCATTTTGACAGATTTCTGTTAAGCTTGCATAGCATTATACATAGTCATTGCCATCTGCACGTTCATCTGTTTGCTAAGACATAGTGTGCATATTTAATTGTAAGGATAGACCACAACATCAGCTTTGCTTTTGCTCTTATTACAATGGATCGTTGGCTCATTCATGCAACAGAAAAAACAAAAAACAAAAAAAATGTCAAGTGAAAAACAAAGAAGCCAAACGTGATTCAAGTGAAGCACTGCTGTTGCATATAATCGGTATATATATTTGTGTGATGGGTGATGTGTGTGTGTACGTGCACGTGTGTAAACTACTACAGACAAAAAGAAGGGAGTATGATCAAATAAGTTTGAGAACCATTACCCTAGCATACCCTCTTTCAAATACTGTAAAAAGATTCACTTTTTAAATGCTTAATTCCAGTAAATGTCACAGTGTAATTTATGTATTGTACAGGATAGCTGTGATACACAAATAATCAAAATAACTGTAAGAGTCTTATATGGAGTGTAGCATAAATATGAAGTAACAAATCTGATGACAGTTTTCATGAGAGGACTGAAATTGTGGTTTATATCTGTACAACTTTCATAATGCAACAGAACATTTCTCTAGTAGTATGGTTTCCAGTAAGTGTGTAAGAGGTTAGTCCAAATAGCAGAGATA
The DNA here is from genome assembly GCF_025201925.1 of Gopherus flavomarginatus. Taxonomy (NCBI): domain Eukaryota; kingdom Metazoa; phylum Chordata; order Testudines; family Testudinidae; genus Gopherus; species Gopherus flavomarginatus. The sequence goes on from NC_066618.1 coordinate 41,893,867, forward strand.
ATAAATAAGGCCTGACTATTGCAAAAATGTAGTAAGAAATTTAAGCCCAGATTTTTAAAGGTTTTTAGGCATTGCTTCTTTTAGCATTGCAATGCCCAAGTCTCATTTTCAAAAGTGACTTAGCCTATGTTCTATTGACTTTTGATGAGACTTAGGTGTTGCAAAGCAAAACAATACCTAAATATCTTTAAAAATCTGAGCTCTAGTCTAATTGCAAAGTAAAAATGTAACTATTCAATAATTTAATGTACTTTACTACCATTAATTGTTTCAGCTTTTTAAAGTTGTGTGCTCATTTTAACGCATTACTATATGTCAAGGTTCCTTCTCCACTCTGAATTTTAGAGAACAGATGTGGGGACCTGCATGGACACTTCTAAGCTTAATTACTAGCTTAGATCTGGTATCACTGCCACCATCGAGAATTTTCAGTTTCTGGATCACTCCCTTTCCCCCCCAAAACCTTCCCTTCCCTGGGTAGCCTTGAGAGACTCCTCCACCAATTCCCTGGTGAGTCCAGATCCAATCCCTTGGATCTTAAAACAAAGAGAAATTAACCATCCCCCCTCCTTTCTCCCACCAGTCCCTGGTGAGTCCAGATCCAATCCCCTTGGAACTAAAAACAAGGAAAAATCAATCAGGTATTAAGAAAAAGGCTTTTAATTAAAGAAAAGAAAGGTAAAAGAAAACCCTCTGGGAGAGATTAGCACACCAGCTACTCTCACAGACAACAGATTCAAAACACAGAGGATGTTCCCCTGGGCACAAACTTAGTTACACAAAAAAATACCCAATTTGATTCTACCTCTAATTGCATATGACAGGTTACAAAGAAATAAACATAAACCTATTTATTCCTTTCTAAAACTTACTACTCTGATAAGAGGCTGGTTCCTTGATCTTTTTCACTCTGGTTGAAACTGAAACTTTAAACAAAGGAAAAACTTCCCTCCTTCCTTTTGAAATATCTTGTTCCCCCATTGGTCCCTCTGGTCAGTGTTAGCTAGGCTAGGTGAACTTTTTAACCCTTTACAGGTAAAAGAGGCATTAACTCTTAACTATCTGTTTATGACACTGTATAACACAATAAAGCATATATTTTATTTGAAAGGTAACCTATGGTTTTCTGGAAACACTTGTCCATGTCACTCACGCTTATTGTCTTTTTACAAAGTCAAGGCATAAAGAACTACACTAGCTATGGTGTGGAATTTATCTCATGTTTTAAAGCAGGGGTGGGAAAACTACAGCGCATGGGACGGATCCGGCCTGCGAGCCGTTTTAAGCCAAGCCACACCACATGGCTTGGCCCTGCTTTGGTGCTCCAACCGGGGCACTGGGTTGGGGCCACACTACAGCTCCCGGAAGCCACGACATGACCCTGCTCCAGCTACTACATGCTCCAATGGGAGCTGCAGGGGCAGTGCCTGCAGATGGGGCAGCGTGCAGAGCCGCCTGGAAGCACCTCTGCATAGGAACCGGAGGAGGGACATGCTACTGCTTCCGGGACCCGCTTGAGGTAAGCGCAGCTTGGATCCTGCACCCCCTGAGCCTCTCCCCCTGCCCCAGCCCTGATCCCACCCTCCCCATCTCCAAACCCTCGATCCCAGCCTGGAGCACCCTCCTGCACTCCAAACCTCTCATCCCCAGCCACACCCTACAGCCTGCACCCCCAGCCAGAAACTGCACGCCTGCCCCAGCCCTGATCTCCCTCCCACCCTCTGACCCCCTCAGTCCCAGCCCAAAGCATCCTCCACCCCAAACATCTCATCTCCAGCCCCAGCCCCAGCCCAGAGCCTGCACCCCCTCCCACACCCCAACCTCAATTTTGTGAGCATTCGTGGCCTGCCATACAATTTCTATTCCCTGATGTGGCCCTCAGGCCAAAAAGTTTGCCTACAGGTTTTAAAGCAATTCAAAGTATGGTATTTTTACTCTAAAAGGTGTCATTTTTGACCCCATATCTAACAATGTATTTAAACCTGCTTAACAAATTTTTAAGTCTTATTCCAATTTATTTATTTTAAATTAACAGTCTCAGTCTTATTCCATTTACTTCTAATATCTCAGGCAGTATATCATTGGCCAATGCAAAACTTAGCATTTGTACCACCTAGAAATTGCTCTGTATCAACAGAAGCAGATATTTCAGCCTGAATCTCCATAAAGTAATACATTTTTCTCACACGAGGAGGGGATCCACGTCAACTACAAATCACAGATAATTGGGATTCACCATAATGGACACTGACTCGGAATAACTCTGTTGACTGAAATTTAAGAAATGCTCTGGTGAAGGCAAAGAAACAATTTTCTCATGCAAATCGATGGTGTAAGATTTTTTTAAAAAGTCATTATATGTCAGATTTGGGACAAGACTTCAGCCACAGTTGCTGTAGTTGTCCCTTCCGTTTCAGTTGTCAGTCTGTAAGAGGTTACTCACCCTGTGCAGTAACTGAGGTTCTTCAAGATATGTTCCCCTATAGGTTTTCCACTTGTAGATGTGGCAGCACCTCCCTGCCTGGGATCGGAAATCTTCATCAGCAGTGCCCATCGGACTACACATGCACACCTTTGCCAAACTGTGCAGTGAGTGGAACACATATAGCACTGTGCGGATCAACCCCCTCCCCCAATTCCTTCTCTGTCACAAAGCATATGTTTTCGGCTCTGAAACAGAAAGGACGACGGTGGGTAGTGGAGCACCCATAGGGGGACACATTATGAAGAACCTCAGTTACTGCACAAGGTGAGTGACCTTCTCTTCTTCCAGTGATGTCTGTTTGGGTGCTTAACTTGTAGGTGACTACAAAGCAGCGGCCCTAATTGGAAGGCTGGGGCTCTGGAGTGACATTTACTGCCAACGATAGGACAGTATGTCCTAGTAGAGCATCTGCTGTGTTATCATGTGTAATAGCGTAGTGATGTGCAAAGGTGTCTGTTGATGTGATGGCAGCTTTGTAAATGTCAGCCATGGGGACGTTATTGAAAAAAGCTATCGAGGTGGATAATGAATGTGTGGAATGTGCTTTAATTGTAATAGGAGGTTGTCTATTGTGGAGTTCGTAAGATAAATGTAAACACTAGACGATCCACTTTGAAAGGCGTTGTTTAGAGGTGGTTGTGACTATGGATCTTTCGGTGGTTGAGAGAAATAATTGTGGTGATTTTCAGAAAGCTTTAGTCCTGTTCAAGTAAAAAGATCATACTTTTCTCATGTCTAGGGTGTGTAAAGCTACCTCCTATTGGTTACTGTGATGCTCTGGGAAGAAGCAAACAAGGTGTATCAGTTGATTGAGATGGAAAGATGATGGAACTTTGGATGTGGACATAGAGTAACTCTGTCTTTGGGAAAAAGAATGTACGGAGGATATGCCATAAGGGCCACAATTTTGCTGACTCATCGGGCAGAAGTGATAGCAACATGAAATGCCATTTTCCTTGATGAATGCATGTCAGAGCAGGTTGCCATTGGTTCAAAAGGGAGTCTAAGTCAGAGAACATAGGATGAGGCCAAGGTCTCAGGCCTGGGTCATGTCTCACATGTGAGGATAAAGATTTTGGAGACTCTTTAGAAAACGTTTCATGAGTGGGTGTGTGAAAACAATACTGCTGTCTATGTGGCAATGAAAAGTAGCGATTGCCACCAAATGTACCCAAATGGAGCTGGTTGTTTAAGGTGTAACAAGTAGTCCAGGATAAGTGGTAGTAGAGCACGTGTTGCACTGACTTGGTGGCAGGCACACCAGCACTGAAATCTAGTCCATTCGCGAACATAAAAGTGCATCTAGTTGTGCCATGCCTGCTATTCTAACATATCTGTTTGACTGAGTCCGAACAGGTTATTTCCAGATCCCAGAACCACAAAGAGCCAGGCTTTGAGGTGGAACATCTGGGATTGAGATGGAGGATGTGTCTTGTGAAAGGAGACAGTGTTGGACGGAGAGAGATCGGTTAGCATACCATTCTGTGATGGAGGTAAGTATACCAGACCTGTTGTGGCCATGTTGGAGCTATAAGTATGACATGAGCTCGGTCCTCCTGTGTCTTGTGAAGTACTCAGAATAGGAGGGGAAAGGGAGGGAAGGCATAGAAGAAGTGGTGCATCACATGTGATGAGGAATGCGTATCCCAGAGATCTGTGTCCCACTCCCATTCTGGAGCAGAATTGAGGGCAGCAGACATTTTGTGGTGTGGCAAAAAGATATATGGTGGGGCATCCCCATCATTTGAAGATGGATTGAGAAGAACTCGCATATCCAGTTCCCACTTGTGATTATGGGAGAGTCTGCTGCTCAATGCATTTGCAGTGGTGTTCCAACGTCCAGGGAGGTATGTGGCTGAATATGTTAGATACAACAGTCCCACAGTTTGAGGGCTTCAGAGCATAAAGAGTGGTACCTCACTCTGCTTTGCCTATTGATGTAAAACATGCAGGAAAGATTGTCCGTCATGACTCTGATAGTATGATGTTCAAGTAGGGGGAAGAAATATCAGCAGGCACTGCAGACTGCCCATTGTTTTAGGAGCCTGATGTGTTGGGTGGATTTGGTTAATGACAATTACCCTACACTGTGTGATCATGAAGATGCACTCCCCAACCAATTAGGGAGGCATCAGTTGTTAGGATCAAGGTTAAGGGTACATTTATGTCACGGAGGTCATGGAAGTCATGGAATCTGTGACTTCCAGAGACTTCTATGACAGTCTTTGCTTCAGCCCCAGAGCTGCAAGACTCTGGAGCTGACAGCCAGTGGGCCCCTGGCAGGGTTTCAGCAATAGGCGACAGCAGCAACATGGGGCCCCCTGTAAAGTTCCAGGGACAGGTGACAGACTCCGGAGGGGGCCCTCCTCAGGGTTCCAGCAACAGCCTAACGCAGGAAGAGGGGGAGACCTCAGGGGAGCAGCTGGGGTGTCCTGTTTTCTCTTTGGGAAATATGGTCACCCTGCAGCTCCCAGCCTCCATGGGCGGAGGGAGAACCCCACAGCTCCCAGCCACCACAGTGGTGGGGGAAACCATGGAGCCACAGCAGCAAATGTCACAGATAAAAATGGAAGCCGTGACCTGTTTATTGCCCATGACCTGTCCTTGACTTTTACAAAAAATAACCATGACAAAATCTTAGATTTAATTATGGTCGGTGGTGGTGAGAGGAAAGGAACTCCAACACTGACATTGTTGGGCTGCATCTTTCAAAGCAGTGAATCCTTCGACTCTTGTTGGCATGGATATGAGTTTGTGGAGGCTCAGTTTGTGGGGGAGACATACAGTATGAAGCCATGTCTGAAGACGTTGCATATGTAGCCCAGTGTGTCTGGCCATGAAAGTGGTTGCTGCCTTGTGGCCTAGAAGTTGGAGTCATGTTCTGGCAGAAATCTGGGAGCAGATCCCTATGCCGGATACCAGATCTAGTATAGCCAAGAATCTGTGAGGTGGTAGGAAGATTCTGGCTTGTATGGTATCCAAATGCACACTGATGATTTCCAGGTGTTGTACCAGCGTTAAAGGGGACTTTTCTAGGTTCACGAGAAGGCCTACCTTCAAAAACAGTTCCATTGTTATGTGGACAGCTCAGAGAGGTTGATCTCAGATGGGGCCTTGAGGAGACAGGTATCCAAGTATGGAAAGATGACAACACCTTATTTCATTAGGTAGGCAGTGACTACCACAAAGGACCTTGGAGAACAGTCAATGGGCCATCGACAGTCCAAAAGGCAGTACCTTGTACTGGTAATGGTCATCGCCCATGTTGAGTCAGAGAAATCACCTGTGGGCAGAGTGTACTGTGATATGAAAGTATGCATCTCCAACATCAAGGGCTGAGAACTAGTCCCCCTATACCAGTACTGGGATAATAGTGGAAAGGGTAACCATCTTGAAGTGTTATAGGTTGACAAACTTGTTTAGACTGTGAAGGTCCAAGATAGGTTGCTAGCCGCTGGGTTTTTTCTGGATCAGGAAATAATGGGAGTAAAAACCCTGTGTTGGAAAGGGATTGGTTCTATGGCTTCCAGTTGCAGAAGATTATTTATTTCTCCCCGTAGGTTTGTGTGAGGGGTCTCTAAAGAGGAATGGGGCTGGAGGCTGGTGGAGTGGGATGGATAGGAAGGGGATGGAGCATTCTTTGATTAACTCTAGAACCCACTTGTACAAGGTGATTAGTCTACATGCTGGGAAAAATGAAGCTAGCTGGTTGCCAAATTGTTGGGACGTCAAAGTTGGTGGAGATGACTGAAAAAGAGTGGGGAGGCTTCTCAGGGCCTCGATCACACCTTCAAAATTGTTTTGGTCGGGGTGCCTGAGAGGTAGCCCCTGAGAAGTTGGTTGTCTATGTTTGGAGGGAAGCCTTTGTTTTCAGCGCTGGATGTCATAGTGCCATTGAGGAGTATACTGCAGTGGTCAGGATTGCAGGGGGGAGATGATACTTTTCAGGACCTCTCTTTGGCGCTGTTATGAAGATGCAGAGAGATCAGAGGGTGAGTTCAGGAGTCTTTAAAGGAATTCAGGGAATCATCTGTGTGCTACAAGAATATTTTTGACCCTCAAAAGGTAAGTCTTCCACCATGGTTCAAACCTCCTTAGGAAAACCCAAGAGGTGGAGACATGATGTCCGTCTCATGACTACAGCAGTTGGAATGCATTAGGTGGCGGTATTTGCCAAGTCTAATGAGGCTTGTAGAGCTGTAAAGCCTCGCAGTTAGAAATTTGAAATCGGAGCATGGCTGATGAATGTGTGTGTCCATATAAATACAGGTGTTTCCAATCTGTCTGGATGACTAGAATGGGATTGTATTGATAGCCCCTCTCTTGCACTGCACTGATCACCAGAGAATTTGGGGTGCAAGAATAGAAATTCTGCATCCTTCACTGGACCATAATATTTTTTGTTGGCACATTTTCAAGTCCGAGGAATGGGTGCTGGAGTCTGCCAGAGCATTTTTGCAGAATTAAGAGCTTCATTGATCGGTAGTGCCATCTTGGAAGAAGAGGATGTATAGAGGATATCAAGCATCTTATGCTTCTGGTCCTTGATTTCCTCCAAAGGAATCTGCAGGGAGTCTGACATCCTGCAGAATAAATCTTGAAAGCATCTGAAGTCGAAAGTTGTAGGGGGTGGAGGCATGATAGCCTCGTCAGGGTAGTAGGAGGAAAAATGTAATGCTGGTGCACCTTCCTCATCCTCAGTTGATACCAGTGGAGGTTCAGCCCAGAGGATGAGAGACCGATGGAGAAGGGAGAAGTGTAGGTCTCTGGCTTTGCTCCATGGAAGGTTTCCCAAATTGTGCCCTGTACCTGACCCAAGGGTCCCAATATGGCCAGTATGGAAGGAGCGGAACATGTGGTTGCATCTGTGGTGGTCTGTATCAAGACTCTTGACCAGATATAGATTGTGCATAGTGAGGATCAGTAAGTGAAAGTTGTCTGGAACACGAGGGTGTGATGAAACCCTCCTCCTCATCGCTGGGGAAGGGAGGTGCCATCTTCAGGAGACAAAGAGAAGAGTGTCGTGAGTTTGGAGGTGGTGGTGGAATGGGGGGGGGAGGGAGGAGAGGGGAAGAGATCATGTTGAAGTAGAGGTGACTCAGTAGCATCAGATACCAGCAGGTCTTTAGGGTATCTGAAGTCTTGCAGAGGGGGAAAAACACATCATCAGTGCCAGCGCACAACTCGGTGCCAAAGAAGGGATGTGTTTTCTCTGCAGAGTCAGTAGATGGAGCCAGAGACTTGGCTGGTGCCGATGACTTGGCCAGTGCCAACACTTTCAATGGTGCCAAGGGCTTGCTTGGTGTCAAAAAGGACAATGGTGCTGGCAGTTTTGCTGGTGCTGTAGCTCCTGAAGTCAGCCTGTATCAATCTCAAGAGCAGAGAGATGGTGCCAAGGGCTGTGGGTCTGCCTGGTTAGGGTCTTTAGACTGTTTCTTCATCTTGGTATTGGAAGTACTTGGATGGGCCCTGGAGCTATGTCCCATCAGATGATGTTGAGGCAACTGACCTCACAGGGGATGGCATTCTGGTGGGCTGTGCCTCAAAGTATGAGGAGGGAGCCGATTTCTTTTCATCCAAAAAGTGAAAGAGACTAGTTTCTCTTTGAGGGACATGGAGAGTGAGGATCAGCAGTTGAGAGCCTCACAGGGAAAGTCTGAGAGTGGGTCCGACGCAGGTTACAGTCATTTCTCCATGGGAAGTTTTAATCAAATGTCCCAATCCTTTTTGACTCTGTCCATCAGGCTGTGGAAGTGGGAACATTTATGGGATGTGTCCCTCTCCTAGAAAGTGAATACACTGCAGCTGGATGGCAGTTATTGGGAAGACAGCCCTGCAAGAGATGCACCTCTTAAACCCAGGGGATCCGTGCATAAGGGTGAAGGGAAAAAGCTTTGCAGTTAGGAACGGCAGGAAACAGAAGAACCGAAACCTAAGCTATGAATAACTTTAAAGGTAAAGTTAAAAACAACAAAAAAATTGTTTTTAACTAGAAGAAAGAAGAAGAAAATACTAACTATACTACAACTAACAGGTAAGGCACTATCTACTGAGGGAATAGGAGAAGCAGACTCTGCTGCAGATTCTGTCCCAGACCAAAGGTGGTAGAGAAGGAACTGGGGGCAGTCGGCCTGCACAGCACTATATATAATATATGTCCTGCTCACAGCATGGGATGGGGGAAGTGTACATGTGCAGTCCAACAGGCACCGCTGATGAAGATCTGTGATCCCACGTGCAGAGGGTGCTGCTGCACCTACAAATAGAGCTCCCAGAGGTATATCACTTGAAGAAGACACAAAGGTGATCAGTGAAGATGCAGTTGAGGGAGGAGTTGCCTACAATCCAGTTCATCAATCACTGAAGATAAAAGTAGTTGGAGGAACAATATCCTCCATCCAGAGCTCAGAGAGATTAAATTACTTGCATAAGGCCAATAAGTATGTCAGTAGCACAATCACAATTAGAACTAGAGTTCCTGACATGCCACACTTCACTCATTCTTTTAAGACCATACATTACCCCTTTCAAATGAGAAAGCAACTGATTTTACTATGATTTTTGTTATTTTATACTTTGATGCTTTTTTTCTTTAAGCAGAGATTGATGTTGATGTTACCCAAAACGTGCAGACTCTCACTGGCAGATCTTCTTTAGACCCTAAAAGATGTGGAATACATTTTCATTTAATACTATTCAAATCATGCTTCCTACATAGAACTTAGTTGAAAATGTTCTCTCATATATTTTGTATATAAAAACAAACAAAATATACATGCTACCACATGTTGTGCTGTATAATTAACCTCCTCCTCCTTCTCCAACATGTTGCATCCCTAAATTGAGTGGTCTTGTATTCACTCTCCATGTCAATTAAATTCATAGGAACAAAGGAATCACTAGACTGGATCAGACCCAAGGTCCATCTAGCCCATCCCGTCTCCAAGAGTGACTACATACAGATGTTTCAGAGGAAAGGTGTAGGAGACTTGGAGTAGGCAAATGCAGGATGTTGCCCACATTAGGTCTCACCCTGATCTCCAACAGTTAGATTGGCTTACGTCCTGAAAGCATGAAGTTTAGTATCCCTTCCAAAATTTAGTCTCTCTGCTGAGACTTCCAAGAAGGGTCCCAATTAACATCAACTGTAACTGTGTTTTATGTGACAATGTAGACACTTATCCACTAGATATTAGACTGACAAACTCATTTAACATAGAACACACAGCCTCTAAATTGGGAATTACTGTGGGTCACTGCCATCCTAGGCTGGATTCAAAATAGCCTTTTCTACAATAGGCATTTCTCTAATAATAATTTACTACTTTGGCAACAGCGGTGGGAGTGCTAGTATAGACAATGCACTGGCCCCCTGAAGCATTTTAAGTATTGCATTATGTGGACCTGCTTTAAGCAGCATTAGATTATGCTTAGAAAACACCAGTAGTGCCTGAAGCCATATCTATACAAGCTCTGACCACTGCTACCACAGGTGAAGCTGACTTGAAAATACTAACGGTGAGATACGTTTGACAAGGAAGCATAGTGTAGACACACACCCTCCAGTGACCTAGAGGCAAAAAGCAGAAAATCATACTCCTATCACATTTTGTTTGCTATGAACATTGTTACCAAACAATCACTCCTTTTATTCATGTGAAACTATTTTTTAAAAGGAAGACATTTTCTTCCTTTTAAAAAATAGTTTCACATGAATAAAGGCAAGAAAACATTTATGGTTGTTAAGCTGCAAGTAGTATTGGTTATTGACTTGTAAACTGATGTGCAGTGTATGAACAGAATGTCCAGAAATACTGTCACTTTCATTTGCACTTTATCACCATAAAATATTTATATTGTACGCCTTACAGAAAACAAACGGTATGCAACATACTTGAAATATGGTAACATACAATGAGTTACTTGGATTTTAACTTGGGGAATTTGATCACAGCTGAAAAATGTAGTGTAACAATACTATTTTTCCCTATATGCAATATGCAAAAAACTGAGTTTGGACATTTAAGTTAGTGTGTGTGTCCACGAGATCTCTCTAGTTCATTTCAAAGTATTTCCTTTCTTGATCATTTTAAACTATGAAATGCATAAAATAACTTTGCAACATAATGTACTAAATGCTTTGAATTTAATATTCTACATTCATACCAAAAACAATTAACAGTTTTTACAAATAGTATTATTTACTAAATTACACTCTTCTACAAGAGTGCAATCCATGTACATATGCCAACATTAAATGGAATTTAAAAAAATAAAAGAGTACTTGACTACTGCATATACTCTAATAAAACCAAGACAGACTTTAACATACTCTTTTCTATGAGAGACAAGTTATTCAGCTTTCCAGAAGTACATGCAGGAGAGAGGAATAGAAAAGAAATCTCCTGCCATCTTCAGGCTGAGACAGCAGGAAGAAAATGAGCTTTGGGCCTCCAGCCAGTTGAACGTTTCTCAGACACAAAGAGAGCCTAATATATTATCAATGAACTTTTTAAAATAATTTTCTTGTGTTTTTCATATATTAAAGTGAAAAGCTCAAATATCAAGGCCTTTTTTCATGTCTTGGACATTGTACTTTATAATATACACATTGAAGTGATCAGTATTTTTAATAGTTGCAACAGGGGCAATAGGGACAACTCTATTGTGAAGCTGGTCAGTTACATTAAGACTGAACAACAGTAAAAATGAGTCTGCCTACTGCTATTCATTGCAAAATTAGCATGAGATGGAAAAAAGAAACTAAGAGTGAAATAAAACTCAAGAAAAACTTAAAGGAGACATTTTCCTTCTCTGCTCCTAAAAATGGATACATGCTGCTTTCTCTGGAAGTAAGTACCACACTGAAGCCAGGTAGCTGCTGTAACACATATGGTTATTGCCCATCTGCCTGTAAAACCCAGCAGACTGGGGAAAGAGGTTAAAACTGAAACAAGTGAAGATTAGACAGAAATCTTTGAAAGCCAAGTGAAAATAGTTAAGAGAGTCAAGTGAATGAACTTCAAGAAACACAGTTTTTCTTTAAATGTTGTGGTAGGGACGTTGATTTTAGGCTGGAGAGCTGATTTCTTATAAGATATTAGCTCTCCAGCCTAAAATCAACATTCCTACCACTTGAGAACCATAGGTCAATCTCAGTCAGATAATCAAAGATAGCTCTTATTATAAGCAGAGTTCTCTATTTTGCACATAACTTGAAATATTTGCAATTACAGGTAGAATTCTCTGAAGTTCTGGTGACCCAAACTCATTTTCGTTTCAGAAATCAAAGGTAACATCCACAAAGAAACTATATTGTGGAGGACAGTGCACTGCTGTAAGACTTTCGAAAAGGATTCAATGATCCTTATATTATTGTCTTTTAAGCCTCCTTTCTACTTTATTTGGGCTTAATTACACTATACTAATACTGAATATTAATACAGTAGCTGTATTCCAACTGGTAACACTAAACACTTATATACAGAGGCACCAATAGCTAGTATGGCCGGGGCATACATTGATCCAGTCCTGAAGCTAGATGGTGGCAAACTCTTGTAGTAGTCTCCTCCATAACATCAATGTAGCAATCTTTTCAGTTTGGACTATGCCTTACAGTTTTCTTCTCTGGAAAAATCAATTTCCTTGGGATGTATTTTTGTTGTGCCTATGTGCACTGAACTGATAGACACGAACAAAATGTCTATAAAATGAAGTGAATAGACTCATTTAAGAGAACTTGCTCCTGTTGGTCACAGAAAGCAAAGCACTACAACACACTATCTAAAGTCAGAGAACAGTTTTTCTAGTCCTTCATGGACACGGATTTTTTAAAAAACACTTTAGTATTACATCCAGAATTTATATGCAAAGAAATCAAGATGTTCAAAGAAATCAGTTTTCTATAGTGTAATGTGTAATACGGTAGATAATATTTTTGAGGAAAATAAACTTTTGAACAGCCTGACTTATTGACATTTAAAATCTCAGCTTTAACTTTTCGCTAGAAACTGTAGAGACACATTCTTTTCATTCACATTTCACAGGCTACGTCCAGACTACCCGCCATATCGGCGGGTTAAAATCAATTGCTCGGGGATCGATATATCGCGTCTCATCTAGACGCGATATATCGATCCCCGAGTGCGCTTATATCGATTCCGGAACTCCATCAACCCCAACGGAGTTGCGGAATCGACAAGGAGAGCCGCGAACATCGATCCCGCGTGGTGAGGATGGGTGAGTAATCCGATCTTAGATATTCGACTTCAGCTACGTTATTCACGTAGCTGAAGTTGCGTATCTAAGATCGATTTCCCCCCATAGTGTGGACCAGCCCACACAGGAAGACAAACCAAGAATGTGAAACTGCTCTGCATATACTACATGGCAGATTTAGGACTCTGAAGGGGTGACAGCAACAAAGTATCCACAGTGGGATTCACAGGTGGAATATATTAAAAATAACTAGCGGGAACTAGTTTGAACTGAAGGGCAGTGGCCAAGTAATTTGTAGGAAAGGAAAGGAGGTTGAATAAGAGAGTTAGTGTAATAAAGGTGTCCAGCATGTTACAGATATTACCTATCACTGAAAAGTCTATCCTGAGGAAGAGAAAATATAACCAATTTAGGACACTATGGAGAGAAGCAAGAGGTAATGGTAAACATAAGAAGTGTGATGTGAGCTAAACAGACAATCATGTTTGCAAAGAGGTTTGAGCTGGAAGCGTACCAGTTATTCTTATAGGAAATGTTTAAAGCTATTACTAAGTTTGACAGGCAAAGTAAAAAGCTTAGAATTCTACTTAAGAATATTGCAAGTGACATGAAAAGGGAGATGAGGCAATAGGAATGTCGATAAAGAATGACATGATTCTGCAGAATCAGTCATCTAATGCAGTGGTTCTCAAACTTGGGCAGCCGCTTGTTCAGGGAAAGACCCTGGTGGGCTGGGCTAGTTTGTTTACCTGCCGCATCTGCAGGTTTGGCCGATCACGGCTCCCACTGGCTGAGGTTTGCTGCTCCAGGCCACTGGGGGATGCAGGAAGCGGTGCGGGACGAGAGACATGCTGGCTGCCCTTCCTGCAGCCCTCATTGCCTTGGAGTGGCAAACCGCGGCCAGTGGGAGCCGCAATCAGCAGAACCACTGCATTAGATGACTGATTCAGCAGGATCATGTCATTCTTTACCAACATTCCTATTGCCTCATCTCCCCTTTCATGTCACTTGCAGACACGGCAGGCAAAGAAACCGGCCCGGCCCACCAGGGGCTTTCCCTGAGCAAGCGGCAGCCTAAGTTTGAGAACCACTGATCGAATGTGCTGCAGTTTTACACTACAATCTGTGCAGCAATTTAGGACAAAATATATGATTCTGAGTTGTTCACAAAACTTGTTATTACAAAACTTAGATAAGGACAATGATGTTAACAGTAAAAGAAATGGAGAAAGATAAGAACTTAGGAGGCAAGGAGGAGACACTGGTAGAGTTTAGAGTGACAGATCCCATTTTGGAAAACAGTTTTGCAAAACTATACAGGGGATGAAGTGCATACTTGGCCAGAAGCTATTTTAGATTTAAACCTTAAAAGTGAATAAATATGCATGATACATAAAGTGGAAGATAGGAGCACCTAAGATGCATATAATAGATTTTAAATGCTCAGTAAATACGAAGAACACAACAAACACAGACTTGCATTAAAAGTTTTCAGAATAGATCTGTCTAGATTTTCCAGTGTATGAAAATTCTAATGCAAAATAGATAATCTTAGAGAAAATGGACAAATTTAAATTGAGAAGAGAAAAAAAAGACAAAAGATGCCAGATGTGCTACAGATTTTATGAAAAAAGAATAGTATCAGTTATCAGCAAGAGCCACAATAAAAATCTAGTTTTGCTGGGCTGTACAGAATTCCACTGGTGCTTAGTAGTTACAAAAGCCTTAGGCCTTTATTTAGGAATCTACTTAAGCATTTGCTTAACTTTAAGCATATGAGCAGTTCCGCTAAAGTCAGTGGAACTATCTTCATGATTAAAATTAGGCATAGGCTTACTTAAATATGTTCTTGAATCAGGACCTAAGGAAACATGAATTAGAAGGGTTTTTTTGTGTAGAAATTCTATTCCTCTCCATCCAAGTCATTTCTCTCCTTTGGAATAAATTGTCCAGTACACACAGAGGATAGCCCATAATTCTAGTGGTATGCCTTCATCTGTAAGGTAGAAAAGATTCCAAGACATTGTTTTATGTTCCACCTTAAATCCCACAAACATACTTGGCTATACTAAGTAGTCATGACTTATGGGGATAATTAGACTGTTGGAGAGAAAATATAAAAAATAGCTAACTCCAGTAGTTTCACTAGCTGAAAAGAATACCGTTAAGCTGCAATGCAGTAGGTTGGGGTTTGCAACCATCTTGTTTAGTATTTATGCAATCTATGGTTGACAGAATTCACAGGCAAGATATAGACCAATGTTTGCTGATGATAGCAAACCTAAAGACATGGCAAATAAGTATGAACACTGCAAACAAATTCAGAAAATACTGGATAGTCAAAATAACTGAGCAATAACATGTGTACAAGAATTAAACTTAAGAAGGAATACATTAAAATGGAAAATAAATATTAAATTAACCAGTTATGGCATGTATGCTAACCAAAACCAGAATGTGCATTTTATATTGAGAGATCTATAAAGCTACCTACTCAAAATTGGCTGCATTAAAAAAAGGCAAACAGGATGCATCAACAGAAATAGAATACAAATCAAAACAAACATTCTTTTGTAGAAGATACATTGATTATACCCCTCTAAAATGATTTATTCAGTTACTATTACCCTTTCACTGAGTTTATAAGTGGCATACAGAGAGTCTCATGCCCCAAAGAGTGAGAGACAGGACAACCTGTGTAAATTTACATCACTGCAGAACAGAATGTAAAATGACCTAAAATTTTAACCAAATTATGAAGAGTTTTGAGAAAGTGAAATGAGAAACTATTCATACTAGAGAAGGAATTAAACAAACAACAAGGCTTCAGACAACTAAAAATTAGAAAATTAAGAAGAGATGTTGGATTAAGGCTGAAGTGTTTTGTGTAATAACACTACACAGAACAATTTTGCTAAGCAGGGCCACTAGAGTTAAAATAAAAATGTAAAGGTTTGCTCAGCCAAGTGACTATATCTGTCCACAATTCTTTGTGTGTGATCTAAATAATTACAAGAGTCATGAATAATGTAGTGTATTCACGTTTTTGTTCCAGTTTAAAAATTCCATTCATTCCCATCCAAACTCAGTTTCTCTGTCTTTGGTGTAATCTTCACCAATACACACAATACAGTCCAGAACCCTAGTTATACAAGGCTAGTATGGAAAAGCACATCATTATATGCTTTAAACAATAAGTTGTAAGATTCTGGTCAGTTTCATGGTCCCATGATATGTTTAGCAGCCTGTAAATAGGTGTTTTAAATAATTATTATTCTAAAACAGAATCATCATTTGCTATGACCTCACCAGACCATTTAAAATGTTAACTAGTTTACTTTGGTAGATAATGCCAGCTAATAGTACTGCAGACTACAGGAAGTCATGATATACTTAAATTCAATTCACAATGAATGAAACCTACATGTAGTTAAGTTTGGAAATTAATATAGACCTTAGCACATAAATATTAACCATGGTATGCAGATTTAAGCATTTTCCAGCATTGCAAAAGGATATCACATCCTTCACATAACTAGGATCAACTGTGAAACATGGTCATCTGTTCATGATTAAAATAAAACAGTAATGTAAAATATTTTAACAGTGTGTTAAATATATTCACATGATCACCATAGCTATTTCAAACGGCCACTATTGCAAACACACACTATTATATACATAACATTTATGCCACAAAAGTTTGCAAGTTGAGTTTTCACAGATTAGCCAATTTTACCAGACATAAATATTGTACCAATTTTAGGCCTTTTAAATGGAATTAAGTGTCCTAAATATTTTTGTTCTGCTGCAAAATTAAAAAAAATCCTAAAAAGTCAGTGCAATTGAATCATTGAACCTGTTCACCAGGGTAGATTCCTATTAAACTGAGGATAAACAATGTTTAAGAGATTAAAGGAAGAAGCTTATAACATTGTCAACTGCATTTAGCAGAGGTTAGAGAAGATTAGGAATCAGAAGTCCTGGGTCTTATAGTAGTGCCTTCTGGGAGTAAGTATGTGGTTGTGGTGGCGGCGGTTGTTGACTGCCTGCTGATGGAGGCAGAGACGAAGATGCTAAGTTATAGTTTGGCACCTGGGACACATTAGTTCCAGCATTCTGGTAAGCAGCAACATCAACAGCAGCAGGAGGTGGACTGTACATTGAAGCCTGATTGGAATATGTGCTTCCAGGAAGAGAGCTGACCATTGCACTGAGAGAAAGGGAAATGAAACGTTGTATAAGAAAAAAGGTAGGAAACAAGTCAATAGGACAGCAAAATTAATGCAAGTTTTTTATGTGTATTACATATGCATGAATAGCACCTCTCCTGGGCTCCATTTCAAAGAAAATCTTGACAATGTTCCTGCTCCCTCCCAAGCTTCATATTAATAAATTTAACTCTGGATTATAAATCTATGCCATTATTTTCTATTGTATATAAACACATGACTCAAGTCCTATTTCTATTCTGTTAACAGAAAGTTACATATTGTAACTGGTAATACACATTATGCAAAGAATGCACAAGCTTTAACACGTATATTTGTCACGTCACATCTTCTAATAATAAGTAATTTAAGTAAGAAAAAATGAATACTTTAAAAATAATTTATGGCAGACATCTTTCCCAACCTACTTTAAAACAACGTTACTGTAGAAAGCCAAAAATTAACCTCAAGGATGAATTTAAGCCCAGCTCAAACTTTTGACCCTGTATAGGCTGCTCCCTAGATACTTCCTCTACAGAGACCCACTTCCAATCCCCTTGTATCTGGGTAAATGTACACACCTCGCTGAGGCTACGTCTTCACTACCAGCCGTATCGGCGGGTAGCAATCGATTGCTCGGGGGTCGATATATCATGTCTCATCTAGACGCGATATATCGATCCCCGAACGCGCTTATATCGATTCTGGAACTCCACCAACCCGAACGGAGTTGCGGAGTCAACATGGGGAGCCGTGGACATCGATCCCGCGCCGTGAGGACGGTAATTCGATCTTAGATACTTCCACTTCAGTTACGTTATTCACGTAGTTGAAGTTGCGTATCTGAGACCGATTTTCTCCCGCAGTGTAGACCAGCCATGAGACTGCAAAATCTACTTAACCCTTTTCCAATATGATCAGTACCTGCCAACACGCCGAGGTGTCTGAAGCAAAGGAAGGGCAATCATCCCTAATGGCACTCATCATACTTTGTGTTTTAGAACGTACTAGAAACCAGTCAGAGCAGCAGTATATTTGCATGAAGCTGCCTTGCATGTTGTATATATTCAGTGAACATGGTTATTTGGAACTCAGCCATGCCCATGGTTTCTTCACATTGTTCTTGTGTAAAGAGCACAAGACACAACAAGTGTTTCACAATCAGTAACGTTGTTTTGTGTACAAAGTTCATACAATTGCTAAAAATACTTTTGTTATCTAAACATCAGTAAGTACACACTGGAAGTGACTACACTGTGGAGTTCAGTCAATTATGACTAAAATAAAGGTTGTCCAAAAACAAAATTTCCCCTTAAAAGTCAGTCCTAGTTATTTAGAATGAAATTTAAGTTTATTTAGAATAGGCAAATATTAGAATTACTTAGCATAAGATGTCTGAGCTGGCTGACTAGGCAGTCCTGAGCTTCCCGATTGAGGAACTGTGCCTTGGTTGAGAGTAGGAAGTTGTTCTTGGGGAAGATTATAGCCTTGAATATGGCCCATTTGCGCACTTCCTGTCACCAAATATGTACTACTTTGAGGCTGCCCTGGGTAAACCTTAAAAAATTAAACAAAAGATGGTCATAGATAAAATATAGGAACATATTATTGCTACTTAGTTAATTGCTAAGTTCAGAATCTAAAGAAAAGGCTCTCAAGCCTCTGCCCACAAAAAGCTGTGTATTTAAAAGCAACTTGACTAATTTGCACTGTGCGATAATGTTCTAACAAAACAGGGGAGAATATTATGATTGCACCATAAATCTGCTCTCTTTCTCAAAAGGAAAATAAGACTCCAGTACTCTAGGAAATTATTTGAGACACTATCTATCAATAGGAGTCAGTCATTAAATTTGAAAAATATATTTTGTAATGGTGGTAATTAAAAATAATTACTGTAGTTTTTTCCTTCTGAATAAAAGTTAAAAATTTCAACTGTTTATCAGAGAACTGTCAGTGTAGGGCAACTGTAGTCTAGCAATATGGTGCTGGCTTTCCTTTGTATGCAGCTGCTAACTGAAAATTCAAAGGTAATATTTTCTTATTTTTAGCTAACATTTTCATGTAAGTAATTGCTGAGGCTGTCATTGAGATGTTATGTGAATGGGAGGGGAGGTGGTCTGCTAGATAAAATTCCATCTGGAAATAAGGTATAGCTTTACTTAGTATAATTAGCCAACAGACCAGTTTACCAAATATTAGGTTCTCCATCTCTTGATGTTCTTAAATCAAGACTACATGAGTTTCTAAAAAAACATGTTTTAGTTCAAACAAATTATTGGGCCTACTGGAGGGATAACTAGGTGAAACTCTATATTTCTGTGTTATGTACAAGATCAGGGTAGTTGACTATAATGGTCTTAAGATCTATGAATCTGAGGCACTCACTCTATTGACACAGACGACACAATGAAAGAGTGTAAGAACTCTCCATTCCTGGAATGAAGGTGTTTTCCTAGCTTCTTTAGGCCTTTATAGTGACTCCTCTCCATCCCAAAAGTCTTGTATTTCTTCTGAGGTTAGATATATGCCTGTTTGTAAGGCAGCTAAATCATTTGCTATGGGTGTCTGCTGAACTTGATTACGTGCAGGTGCAGAGACTCAGGATTTCTAATGATTTGTTCTAACGTCACTATGTAAAGAAAAGGCAGTTGTCGGAAGACACCACAGATAAATGGATGGATTTCATTATGAAAGTAAAAGAACCAATTCTGCTCGTAACGTTTTCCCAGAACCACAGTGGTGGGAAACACAGAAGTTCATTAGCTGGCTCATATTTTTAGACTTCATTAAAAAAATGAACCAACCCTTCTCTCTGATGTTTAGGAAAGTCTTTAGAAGTGACCAAATACATAAAAGGCAATTAAGACATTGCACAGCTTGAAATACTTGACACCTCTGATATTTTCATAAACTGGAAAATAAAATGGTAATTGTGTATTAGAAGAATTACAATGGCTAACGTGTATCAGAGAGGTGGCTGCGTTAGTCTGGACCTGTAAAAAGCAAGAGTCCTGTGCCACCTTATAGACTTACAAATGTATTGGAGCATAAACTTTCATGGGTGAATACCCACTTCACGGGATGCATGGCTAACATGTTTATAAGGACTTTAGAAATCTCCATAGTGTATCAACTGAATGGAAGTATGAACTAAAAGAGCTACAAGACTGTTGAGTTAGGAGAATGAATAGAGCCTTCTACATTTGAGAACCAAAAAACTGAGTGATGAACTGCTGTTTACATAGAAAATGGCAAGTAGCATACACATAGCTACAGGCCACAGCAAAAAGCGGGCTGTGTCCAAACTGCAGTGTGTAGTTTTATGTGTGGGTGAAAAGCTCTGGTCGGGGGGAGACAGCGGGGAAAAGCTTCACTAGCTTCCTGCTATCAGACCCTTTCACTGCAATGAGGAAAGGCTTCAGCAGTTGGGAGCTGCCACAATCTTTTTGCGCTGCCAGAATCTTTCCCTTGAGGCGAGGAAGGGCTCCAGCACTAGGGTGCTGGCAGAGCATTCCCCTCTGCTTCCGCGCTGGCTTTCCTCATCTGAGACTTCCCTTGCTGCCAAAGACTTTTCCTACTCCAGTAGCAGAACACTATAAACTGCTATTTTTAGTGGTGTAGAGAAGGAAGCACAGCTGAAGCATGTCAAGAGCACATGGGGTATGTCCTTGCACACATACAGATGCCCTTCAGGTGTGTCTTTACTCTACTCACCTAAGCTGTACCTCACCATCTACACTGCTATTTATCACCATGCTGGGGGGCTACAGCCTCTACATGCTACTGCCAAAAAGCATGCAGATGTACCTTAAGTGTAGTGCTACCCATGTAATTCTGTAATTTAAGAGCAAATCCTACACAGGGTTTTGGGCAAGGAAGACAATAGAAGAGGTTGTTTGTGATGGAAAGAACATATGGTTTAACTTAAACTTTACTGTGGCTGGTTATTTTTTGGCTTGGTGTGAAGGAACGGCTGGCTTTCCTTTTGTTCAGTTTATTTTCACACTGGTACCAAGGGCACAGGATAAGCACTTTTGTGGTAAATTTTATAAATTGAAATAAACAAAACAGAGCTAAATTAAGTCAGAATCTGTCATAGAAAATCTTTTCAAAGCCTGCAACTGAACAAGTTTAAAGGTTTTCTTTATTTTTGTGTTGTCTCTTACATAAACAGTGTTCTGTTTAAATACAACTATAATTTGTATTTGATTGCTAATGATGGGAATGTAGTAGTTTAGTTCTGGAGACAATAAAACATCCTTACCTCAGGAAAAAAGACTAACTGGTCTACAGGTAACTAGGGAAATAAGGGAGAGGCTGTAGATTCTGTCCATAGTGGGTACCAAAGAAAATAGATAAGGGTCACTTGCTTGCATAGAATATATACTCAGACAATAGGGTTTCCAAGTTTCTGTGATCTGCTGCTTTAAAAAGTTACTGTATATTCATTTTACTGCTGTAAGACAATTTTTTCTTATAGTGGCTAACTTTGTACAATGATTAGTCGTAGTGCACCACTGATAACTTACAAGGCAACTTAGCCATAATCAGCTCAATAAATATTCAATATATTAGATAGATCATTAGGGTTGGAAGGGACCTCAAGAGATCATCTAGTCCAACCCCCCTTCTCAAAACAAGATCAATCCCCAAATGGCCCCCTCAAAGACTGAACTCACAACTCTCTGTTTAGCAGGCCAATGCTCAAACCACTGAGATATTCCAGGTCTTTAAAATCAAATATGTACCTGAGAGCCAGAAACACCAGAAGACTGCATATAATAATGTTGGTTTGGTAGTTTTGCATACATGGAATACATTGGATCTTCATTCATCAACTTGGTATATAATGAAAGAGCCTCCATGACCTTAACATTGAGCTCTGAAAGTTCTGAATGTTTCCTGGAATAATTAATATTTTAATGTAAATTGAAGTTCCCTTTTATAGAAATACCTTCATATATCATCTATTATATCATATGGCTTACTGTACATTTTAGCTATTTATATTGAACTGAGTAATACGGCAGATCTGTACATGATGAGGTACCATAGCAAACTACTCTTACTGCATGGGAAATGATACCTAGATACACTGATCAAGTGTTATAACTCCGACTAGTAGTCAGAAATATTAATTCTTCATCAAGTAGACAAGCAAGAAATTTTAATTAGTTACTCCTGAGTACAGGCAGGAGATACAATATTTCAGCATTCTAAAGTTAGCAAAAGAAATCATTCACACTAAAAGTACTAGCACTCCTTTGAGAGAAAATCCCCTAAGTCATCTTCCCATGAGGGACACTGTTATTATTTATATTACCACACTGCCAAGGGGCCATAATCATGGAGCAGGACCTTATTAACTATATGTACTTTCTCTGGCACATATTATACTGAAAGTACTTATAGCAAGCCATAATGTAAACGATTGGTACTTTTGCTATTATTTCAAAAGAGTCTGAGCCTTAATAATCAGTATCAGCATACATATGTACTTTCTTACCTATCAATATCTTCCAGCTTTTCATCAATGAGAGGTCCCATTTGGTGGCATATTGCTAGGAGAGAATTACATATATATAATCAGAATCACAAAGATTTCAGTTGTTTGTACTGAAAATCAGAAAGTAAACATTGTTGCAAGTGCTTTTTAAAAAAAATTGCTACTTGAAATATTTAGACGTCAAAATAAATTTCTAAAATCATAAATACAATTTAACTTGTGATTCATAAAAGCTAGAGTAAAAGTTGGTTATGTACTTTTTTTATTAAAGGTTGAAGCTTAGCTTCTCCAAGTTAGATTTTGGAAACTGGGAAGCAACAAAACCCAGCATAAATCCCCCTCTCCCCCTTACATTTTTAAGGAAGTAGAATAACTCAAGAAGGTTTTGCAGTTCTCACTGTTTCTTCATAGCACTACAACCCTGGAATTTGTATAAAGAAGGCAATTCTGATGATGATCAATAGATATTAATAGACTGTTGCAAAAATATTATGCATATATATAATACCACCTAGCTCTTATTTTTTACTAGATCTCAAAAGCACTTTACACAGGAGGTAAATATTATCACCATTTTACAGATGAAGAAAATTGAGAACAGAGGTGAAGTCACTTGCCCAAGGTAACCCAGCAGACCAGTGAAAGAAAAAAATTAGTCGTTAGCCTCTAGCCTCTGACTTTCTATAAATATACCAAGTTATTTTTGCAAGTTTAAAAAAGAATGGTTACCTACAGTAACTGTGCTTCTTCAAGGTGTGTTGTACACACAGATTTCACTCTTGGTGCAAATGAGCCCTATATGCACAAGATTGGGATCTTGGCTAGCAGCATCCACTGGGGCCAGGCCT
The DNA here is from genome assembly GCF_025201925.1 of Gopherus flavomarginatus. Taxonomy (NCBI): domain Eukaryota; kingdom Metazoa; phylum Chordata; order Testudines; family Testudinidae; genus Gopherus; species Gopherus flavomarginatus. The sequence continues at coordinate 41,917,138 of NC_066618.1, forward strand.
GCATCCTGTATGCCTCCCCCACAACCGAGGGCATAAAGCAGAGCAGGCCCAGTCCCTGAGGTTCTCCACCCATACAGAATCCCAGAGGAGTACAAATCCATAAGTAGTGGGGAAGGAGGGTGAGTCATGGAATTTAAGTGGACAACATGTCTCAAAGAATCACAGTCACTGTCAGGAAAGTAATTGTTCTTTCTTCAAGTGATTGTCCATTCTTGGTGACTAACAACCAGGTATCTGTTTGCTTGGAGGTAGGTAATAGGAGTCCTGCTTCAACCGTGACTGCAGGACAGCCCAACCAAAGTGGACACCTCTATTAAAGAACAATGTCTTGTAAAAGTGTGGACTATGCTCCATGTTGCTGGGCTAAAGATTTCAGAAACAGGGACATTCTTCAAAAGGCAGCAGAGGCTGATTGGCTAGATGGATCTAACCTGGCTAATAATCTCAGAGGATACTGTCTGACTCAGCGGTGGGCAACCTGCGGTCTATCAGGGTAATCTGCTCGCGGGCTGCAAGACAGCTTGTTTACATTGACCATCCATAGGCACAGCTGCCTGCAGCTTCCAGTGGCCGTGGTTCTCCGTTCCCTGCCAACGGGAGCTGCGGGAAGCGTCACAAGCTGCAGGGACGTGCTGGCTGCCACTTCTCGCAGGTTGCTCACCGCTGGTTTGACTCACAAGCCTCTCTACAAAGGCCATAAACAGTCTAGGTGCATTCCTGAATAATTTTTTCCTGTCACTGTAAAAAGACAGTGACCTTAGTATATCAAGTGCCTGAAGTGTAGTTTCCCCTAACAGTGAATGAGACTTGGAGAAGAAAGCTGGGAGACAAGTATGTGGGTTCACATAGAAGTCTGAAATACTCTTGGGCAGGAACTTGGGATGAAGATGGAGAGAAACCTTGTTCTTATGAAATATTGTAAGGCATACCTACAACGAGGGCCTGAATTTCACCTACCCTCTAACCTGATGTAATGGCCACTAAAAGTCTGTCCTCATAGAGAAGTGAAACAGACACATAGTACTAAGAGTTCGAAGTGTGTGTGTGTGCGCGTGTGCGCAGGGGGGACAGGACACATCCATCAACTATATTGAAGTCCCTAGAGTGAGGGATCTCCCAAACAGGGAGAAAAAACATGAATGGGCTCCTTACCAGTGAAGGGAGGGAAAAAACACAGTATAACCCTTGGATGGAAGGGTGATGTGCAGACATTTCTGCTAGATGGACCTGTATAGTTTCAGGGCCAATAAGCATTCCAATATTACTGAAATGTGTGCTGTCAAGGGAAACAGCTGGTGCTGAGATGTACAAATAGGAAATCTCTTCTATTTAGCTTTATAAATCGGTTGGATTGATGCTTTCTTGCTTTAGAGCACAACGTTCTGAATTTCAGCTGAACAGCTTCCTTCAATGAATGTCATCTAGCCAGCATCTAAGCTAAGGGAGTCAGTTTTTGCATCTGGATACAGCCATTGTTCTGTGAGCAGGCAAGGTGACTGGGCTGAAAGAGTCATCAGATTCAAGTGCCAGAACCGCTTAGTCCATGCTGGGACTATCAATCATCAGTGCTGGGTCGTGCCTTACTTGTTTTACTGGTGTGGGGGAAAACAAACCTATTTCTTTGTATCCCCACTCGTGAAAATTTTCTACAGGACTGAGCCTTTCTGAGACCCCTCGTGGCTGTCTGAAAACTGTCACTGAGTTGATTTTGAAAGGTGCTGGGAAGGCTAGGAAGGTGTAGAGCCACTGGTGTGATCTGATTTGGAATGCACCAACTCCAGAGTTGCATAACTTCCTGACAGAGTGGGGATGATCTCACGTAGAGATAAAGCATAGTTGTGGTGTTGTCTGTCAGTAATTGGATTGTGGATCCCTGGAAAAGAGAAAGGAAAGCTTTGCTCAGGCAGATGGCTCTGAACTCTAGGGCATTTATGCGGAGTCAGGTATATTGAAGAGATGCTGAATATGAAGGTGATCTACATGAACCCCATCACCACTCTTGGTAGGTAGAGGTGTAGAGAAACTTTTTTGCCACCAGCAGAACAAAGAGAGGACTTCTTGTGGAACTGTGATCAGATCCATGTGTCACCTGCTTGGTGGGTGGGTGGGTGGGTGGGTGTGGGTGTGGGTGTGTGTGTGTGTGTGTGTGTGTGTGTGTATCAATTTCAACCACCCTTGCATGCAATGTAGGTGAAGTGCATCATGTAAGTGCATGAGGCCATGAGTCTCAGCAGGTTAAGGCCTGATTTCACTGATGTTCTTGGATGAGCTTCAAGTTAGTTGATGAGGTTCACTATAGTTTGGAATTTTCCCTGTGAAAGGCAAACTCTTCCTGACCTAGAATCTAACACTGCTCCTATGAACTCTATGCTTCTAGTCGGAGTAAGTATGTAGGGTATTGAGGGAAGAGAGAAGAGCTTTAAGGTTTTCAAATCAAGTTGGTCACCTGTTGGTGTGATCTTCCTCATGACATCAGCCAGTTGAAGTATTATTAGACCTGGATCTCTGGTTTCCTTAAATTAGCTGCCACAATGGCCAAACACTTGGTGTATAATCTTGGTGCAGTGGAAAGATCTTTTGGCAGGACCCACTATAGGGAAGATGTTCTTACGTGTAATCGGAGGTATTTTCTGCAGGCTGGATGAATGAATGTGGAGATAAGCATCTTGCAGGTCAAGAGCCACGAACAGTCTTGAGAACCTTAAAATGGAATTATGGAGGCTAGTCAACATCCTGAACTTAAAACAGTGGATGAATCTGAGACATTAAAGGTCTGTGAAGGAATGTCATCTCCCTTTCTTCTCTGGGATGAGAACATTTTAAGGCGACCTCCTCCACTGCTCCTGGTTGTAGAAGGGAATCTACTGCTAGCTTTAATACTATCTTTTGAGAAGAGGTCCTGAAAAGAGACAGGAAAGTAGTGAGAAAAAGGTAGAAAAGGACTGGAACTGGACAGAATACTCCTTTACAATCTCCAGAGCCCACTGGTTTGAGGTGATCCCAGTTCAGGCTGATTGAAATAAGAGGCAGCTACCAAGAGGAGTAGGAAGAAAAAGATCCTTGAATGGTTCTGTCAGGCTCTTGACATTGGCATCAAACCTGCTGTCTGGTGGAAGCCACAGATTATGGGGCAGAAGAGGATGAGGCAGAGGATCATGTCTGGTTGAGTGTCTGTGTCTTCTCCTTGGAAGCAACAAGGTCCTCTGGGGACTGACGATAGTATCAGGCAGAACAAGAAGACTGTGTGAAGGAAGATTATTGATGTGCTTGTTCCTTTCACGGGGCTGGAACATAAAGGCCCAAACAAAAAAAAGCCACTCTTGGAGAGCCACATCAGACCTAGAATAAAAAGTTCATTGCCTTCAAAGGGAAGATCCTTAATCACTGTTTGGACCTCCCTGGGGATACCTGAGTACTGGAATCAGGAAGCCCCCCACCATGGCCATATTACAAGCTGTGATGTCAGATTCATAAGATTGTAAGGAAATGCAGGCAATCAACTGTCCTTCTGTCTGATGGTTTTCATCTTCTTTTGATATTTCTTTGGAAGACAGTGTACTAACTGAGATGAAGTATCCCAGTTTAAGAAGCAATACTCAGAAAGAAGGGCCTGACAGTTAGACATCTGCATCTGGAAACTGGCTTACAAAAAATACCTTATGCCCACATAAGTCTAATTTATTTAGGTTCTTCTCCCTCAACACGGATTTGGAAGGTCCCTCTTTTTACCCTCCTTGAACAGCAACCACTACAAGAGAACTCAGAACTGGATGGGAGTAAAAATATTCTGATCCCTTACGAGGGACCCAATAGCCCCGTCACCTTGCTTTGTGGCTGAGATGGATGCTGTTGCATGGCACAAGTTTTTTGGCATGGGGACCCTGCGGTGTGTGGAAGGGTGTAAGACGTACAAAAGTTTGTGGTTTTGCCTGACCTACATATCTATCTATCTAGAAAATATCCTGGGTCTCTGTTATGTGCCTAACGAGGTCCTGGAACACTGTGAAGTCATCCACTGAGGCAGATGTAGGAGTTTATTGCCTTACCTGGGAAGGAAAGTCACATAGGGGAGTAGGTGTTCTTCTCCTTGGTATTTGATGCTCTTCCTCGTTTTCCTCCTGCTAGGACCTAAGGCTGCGCTAGTTGGGAACACTGAGGGATGGAGGAGGGGGGACTACCAACAGGGCTGTAAGCCTATGGGTCCCAGGCCTCTTCCTGCTACCTCATGAAATCTTCTCTAGAATCCCTTTCTGACTCCAATTGTGCTACTCAAGAAGGGGAAAATGGATGAGTGGGAGATGAGAAAGAAAAGGAGGAAGTGTATCACAAAAGCTATTCTATTGGGAGTGCCCTGTATTTGGAGAGGAGATGGTAGTACTGGGGATACCTCCTTAACTTGATGTACCGATATCTCAGAAGCTGGTTGAATGGATAACACCACATTGAATCCTGCAAAGAAGAGGTGACTGGCCCACAGTTAAGTCACTTAGTGCAGTGTTTGCTTTGGGTGTTGGGGCATCCAGGAGTGCAGGTACCAACAGAAATGCAATCTGAGAATAGAGAGGAGAGGTCTTGGCAATTAGTAGCAATCAGGGAACCTCAGGTGGCCTGGCCTTTTCAGGCTTCTGGCCCTTAAGAGGCTGAGTCTAAAGTGCATCACAGTGAAATTCATGTGGACAATCATTCAAAAAAGATAACAAAGTTACCTTACCTTCAAGATGAAGCAGCTCTGGGAGGTCCGGCTGATCATCAGTTGGATCTGCACTTTGTAACATCTGTAACAGTTGGTCCATTTTATCCTATAATGAAAATAAGAGAATTAGTATGGGAAAAAATAGCTGGGTTTACATTGGATGGTATAAGATTACTGTAATGCAATATTCCTTTATGTCCCGTCCCCCTGCCCTCCCCCTCCCCAACAATGTTCTTTCTGATCCTCTAAGATAAGGACTCTACCAGCATTAACAATACCCTTCGTTTCAGCAGATATGAACAACAGTATGAGCCTTTATGTAAGATTTTCATTGCTAATAATGGTAATTACCAAAGGGCCAAACACATCCCCTCCAAAAAAAAGCCCCTAACAGCACAAAAGGAGCAAGAATGCTCCATTTACTCTCCTGAAAGAGTGTTATTTTAAGAAGTTTCCATTGAGTTTCTTATTTCCCAGGAGATGGTTATCCATCGAAGTTTCAACTGCACACAAAGTAAATGTAACTTTAAAGAAAGTCATAGAGAATTAAAAAGGAGAAGCAAAGAATATGACAAAAATGGTTTAATAACATGAAATGTAGAATGTCCATCATATATAAAAGTCATTCCTCAGAATTTTATTTTATAAGCAGCTTCTACTTTTCATTCTACTTCAATTACATAAGCAATGCTACCACCTAGTGGGATACGTAAGTATCTACAAAGTGCACATAGTAAGAACGCTAGAAGAAATGCATAAATATTTAATACATATACAGTTGGAGCTATACGCCATATTTTGAAAGTATAACTAGCAGTCCATAAGCACCTAAATAAAGGAAGGGAAGGAGAAAGCTAAGAGCAAAGCAGGTGCTGAGCTGCCTGGCCTTTACAGTCTCATCTTGATGGGCAAAAAGGTGTGCTTTTCAATCATGTTAGCTCGGTACAGTTGAAAAGCCACACTAAGATGTAGTTTAACATGCCAGAAGCCATGTTAACTGTGTTAAGCTAACTCAATTTAAACACACCCCCCTTTTGCCCGTAAGGCACGTTCTAAAAGGAAAGCAGCATATAGTGAGAAAGCAGAAGGCTGGAACCACACAGTCTTCCCAAGAGCAGAATGGAAAGGGAACAAGCAAGCAGCTCAACAGCAGCACAGCACAAATGCAATAGCATCGGGGGCTCCCAGAATTAGGGAGAGGTGCAATTGATATTAGGAGAGTTGTAGGGCCTCAGTAACTTAAATTTGGGGAAGGGGCAGAAGGATGGGAGGGATTTTGGAGAGCAAGGGTATTCCTGAAGAACAGAGAGAAGGAAGGAAAGATCTGGGGCCAGTGTGTGTTCTTGGTGCTGAAGGAAAGATGGCCTGAATCCTTGAGGCTGTTTATGATGAGGCAAGGCTAAGATTCCTGGGTAATGAAAGAAAAAGTTCCTTCAGAGACTGGGGCAGAAGACAGTGTTTACACAGGGGACATGCTGGAGAAGGGGGCCAAGATATGGTATTTCTGAGAGATGGAACAATAAAAGTAGAATTGAGAAAAGGAAGCCCAATTTGAAAGTGAATCTGCAGTCTGAACCTACAGTTTGGTGCTAGGAACCCAAGTTGGAAGCTGCTCCTAATTCAATTTAATAAGAACATATGAGAGAAGTGAGTGGGGGAAAAAGGCCTGCAGAAGTGTAAAAAATAATAATAATAATATTAAATAAAAATGGCAAGTCTGAAGTGCCTCTCCCCTTCTAGATTGTGGTCCCCTTGATATTTCAGAATATTTTTGGCCCTTGGACTGAGGAGCTTGGACACCATTGGTTTAGATGTATTAAATGCTGAAATCAATATTTTTACTGTACGTACTTCATCAATATAAACTGGTTCAGGCTCAGGTTCTATTGTCTCTACTTGAACTTCATCACTGAACTGTACTGTTTTCTTCTCCGTTTTCACTGTAAAACACATGGACTTTTTAAAAAAAAAGTAAATCCCAACTGCAAAAATAAAATGTTACACTGAAAACATTTTGTCTGCCATTTAAATTATTTGGCGGTTGAAACACATTGTAAACTTGAAACTGAAAAAAGAAACAAAGTTTAAGCAATTGAAAGATTTGTTTTCTGAAAAACAAAACTGAACCTCCCGGCACATATTTATATTTGTAATCTTATTACTAAGCATTTACAGACAAGGGTCGATCACTTTTGAAGATAGGACTTAGGTGCTTCTGAAAATTCTACCCAAGGCCTTTTTTAAGAGCTGGAATGTCCTCCAAGTGAATGTAAGTAAACAGATACCCTGATGTGAAAGTGCAAAGGAAAATTCTTGCTTTATCAATAACTCCTTAGAAGTAAGCCATATTTTATAATTTTATATATAGATTGATCTACAGATATATAAAATAGGATGGTGGCACCACCTATTAAGGTTGCTGATGCATGTGTCTGAGCATGAACAAGTGCACCCACATGCATACTTAAAAAAAAAAACAAAAAAAAAAACAACATTGCTTGGTTGCATCCACTCCCATCTCAACATGAATTTGTCAAAGGTAACAAAAGTACCCAACCTAACAAACCCACCGATAAGTCTAATGAAAAATTAAATCAGATTTAAATTTATAGTTTGTCACCCTGAAAGCCTTATTAAATATTAAACATTTATTCTTTTTACTTAAGTGCTCAAAGAGGGTCAGACTGAAGGATGTTATTTCTGCTAAAAGGAACTAAAACAGCAAATTGTTCCTTTTATCCAGTACATGTCCACCAATCCTATACTTTTGTGAAGGTGTCAGAGCAGACCCAATAGGGCAAAAAAATGAAAAAAGCACCTTCACAAATAAGAGTGTTACAGCTGATTTGTTTTTACTTTAACTTCAGCCACAGCATTGAATGGTTTCCAACTGAAAGTTGCACCTTAGGATTCTTGGAGGGAAAGTGTTTGAAATTATGAAAGGTAGAAGCAATGGTCAATTCGCAAATTTCTTCTGCTGGAGCTCTAGCCTTTTCTACTTTCATCCCAGTCACTGCCCCAGTAAGCTTTAATTGTAATTTTTATTTTTTTCATAGGATCAAGGATCATTTACAGAATAGTTCTCCAAGACAGGTAGATACCACTACTGTTTGTAAGGATGCAGCAGAGGATCCTTTGTTCCGCATAAACCATTGCTGTATCTCTAACCTTATAAATGAACTACAAAGTAGAATAATGTGGGTATACGTTAATGAAAATGTCCGAAGGGAAACAGACTTCCTGGGAGAACTCTTCTTCTTCACGTAGTCCGTTGGTTCGACTATGTTCTTTTCATGCTCTCTATTTTTGTGGATTCTAGAGTGACTCTGAAGTCCAAAGCGTGACACACACGCTCATAAGCAGACCGGGCAGACAAAGTCCTTTGAATGGGAGATCCCTTTTACAAGAATAAACCCCAAGCCCAGGTATAGCTGTACCTGTCTCTGCAGAGTATCTAGGAAGGAAGGGTTGCCCACATTATTGGCTGTAGGATTCTGAGTCCTATCTTCATCTATCTGTAGGGTCCTCGGTGCTAGTATCTGCATCTTATAGCTTAGTAGTCCCTCTTTAACAGCTGGGCATTCCACGCTAACAGCGAGAATTGCCTACTTGTGTCTCAGAGCAGAACGCTCTGGTGGCAGGGTCCTCGGTGGACAAGAACTTACAAGTCTCTTATTGAAGTGACAGATTATGAAAAGTCATATCTACATTGACATAGATGTAAACAAGAACATTAGGATTAGAGGCTCTATGTTGAACTTTATTGAGATTATTATTATTTTGCTTGGAATAGATTCAGAATGGTTTATTTCTCATTTTTAATGGTGCTAATACCACTGTATGCGCAGACTAAAAATACCAAAACAAATATTGGGTGCATTGTGTTGTATAAATATTCTTCAGCATGAACATAGTGTTACTCACTCATTTCTGGTTCAGCAGTAAGGTCAGCTGTTACAAAATTAGAGGGAAATAATCCTATTCCTTGGTGAGTTTCACCTTTCCACCAGTTTGGATCACTGAAGATTAAAAAATAGTTTTTATATAAAATGCTCTACATTACAGCATAATTCAAGTAAAAATGTGAGATATTTAAACAAAAACATTCAACATGAAAATAAGTTAATTTAAACATGGGATTCTAACGTATGTGTCCAAATATTGAGTATGAGCAGCCTGATAGTTCCAAAAGCTTTTTATGGATGTCGCATGCCTCTCTTTTTTCACAATATCCTGTCAGAAACTTTAAGATAAGAACTTAGCAAGAATCCCCAAAGGACTGAATATTTATATAGATACATCCATAATTATAGTAAGGATTAAAGGGTTACAAGAGTTTAAGAACACGAAAGTTTCTCTTCCTCTAAAGTCAACCCCCAACTGACATGGATTAGTAAGAAACTTTTTCTGATGGGCAGGTTATTCCTTAACTACTTGATGCAGGATTTCTTGCACCTTCTTCTGAATCAGCTGGTAATGGACAATGCCAGAAACAGGAATTAGACTGAAAGGGCCACTGAACTAACTTGGTATGACAATTCTAACATTTTTGTTTCTGTACTGATTTTAAGCTTCTGCATTAAGGGCTTGGATCCTGCAAAGTGCTAGACAATACCAATGGGAGTGGAAAGCAATTGGCATCTTGAAGGATCAAACCCTAAATATATGGGCAGGAAGCCAGGTATTTTGCTGAGTACTGCAGAAGCCAGAAAGGTAGTCTTTGGTCCGCATTGTATATTCATATTAGTTAATTAGCTAAATCTTTGTGTATTCCATTATTTCTTCTCTCTCGAAAGGCTATGTTTATATAGTTGATCAACAACATTTTAAAGAAAACAGAACTTTCCAGCCTTCATATAAATAGCCAAATTGTAAAATAAATACAGGGAATTTTCAGATGGTATTACTGGATAGGCTTGGCTTGACATAAGTAATTTGCCTCATTTCTTAGTGGGCATAATAGGGAAGGTGAATGGAAGATTAAGTTGTAAATAGGGACTTGACAAACAGTATGCTGGAATCAGGATGTCTGTAATAGCTAGAATAAGCAGCAACATCCTGACGTTAGACAAGATAAACCTGGAACGTAAAGATCAGGTTCCATGTGAACAGCACACAGACAGAGCATGCTGTACAGGGGTTGGTTCCTGCAAAGTAACACAGCCAATCCAAAAAAAGTGTGATTTAATGTATAGCAAATACAATGTAATGTGTAAATGTATGTATAGGAAGAAGTTGCCTGTGTAACTTTGGATGTATGGTATGCCTTATACCCAGCCCTAGGCTTGAGTATGATCAACTCAACATAGCTTTGCTGTATGACAAATAAAGGAACCTGAATGATGAAATCCAAAGTCAAACTTGGGGTTTTGGATCCCAGAGAACTGGATGAAGTGTTCTCCCTGAACTGGACAAGGTGTTCTGGATAAACCGAGTGTAAATGGTGTCAGAGGGAATCCCAACCTCCTGTTTAGGTTTTTTCTATTCTCCATATTTTATCCTCAAGACAGACTTCCTGCATTGCTGAGAGATTCCAGCACAGTCACTGGAGAAAGAAAGTTGTGTCTGTTTTTATTCAATATTGAGCTGTTAGTTAAGTTTTACTACTTACATAATACCAGAGGCACAGGGGATTTCCTGTGATTAATAACCGATTAGAAAAACTTGATAGTTTGAGGCAGAGTTCTTTGTTGTCACTAAACCAATCTGTAAAATGTTTGTTTAGTTACTAGTTTAAAAGCTGTACATGTGCTTAGAGAATGTATATGAGACAATTTTTTAAAATACAAATTAGACAGCCAGTGATTAGTGTCTCATTTATTGTTACTAACAAATGTCTAGAGAGTGAAGTGTATGGTTTTTTTTTTAAATTACCATTTCAGTGATATATATATGGCATTTTTAGAAAATCAGTGCCCTATATACTAGCAAGATTTTAAAATCTCATCATCTCATTCAATTTAGGCCAAGTCTATACTTAAAAGATTTAGCAGCATAGCTATGTGAATTAGTGTTGTTCATAAAATAAATAAATAAATAAATGAACCAAAAAAAACCCAAACAATCCTAAACACACACAACATATCTAGACCAGCAAAAGCCCGACTATACAGGCAGTTATATCAGCAAAAAAGTACTTTTGCTGGTATATCTTATTCTGGATTGGTGAGCAAAATAAGCTCTACCTGCAAACACACTTTTTTGCTACTCAACACTAAAAGGGCTTTGCAGGTGTAGCAACAGCAACAAAATTTTTAAGTGTAGGTAAGGCCAGCTATGTCAAGAATAAATGAAAAATCTTACAACACAGCTCAATATTTAACAGAAACAGATTTACTTTCTCCCTAGGAATCCTGTATGCTCCTGCACTTTTCAGTGATGGTATACAACAGACCATATAAAACAGATAGGATGTCTAAGGGAGAATGGAATGTGATCATAATTTGCGATTTATGCAAATTGCGCAATTTGTGAACCTAGAAAGGAAGAAATAGTAGTACAACTGAAAACAGTGAAAAACTTACTAGTTAGATCAGTAGTAGAAATGCCAAATAAACAGCAGGGAAGCAGAAGGACAGTAACCCAAAGAGTTTTGAGGATAAGTGTATGTGTTTGTGTTTGGATAAAAAAAGGGAAACCAGCCACTCTGATTAGAAAGCAAATGTTCCCTAGAGAAGAAGAGTTACTTGTTGCCCTATGAATTAAAATAAGAATTAAAGATAAATGCTGCTCATTGATAGTACTACTTAATTTTGAACATTTAAATTTTAACAACAAGAGAATAAGGTGTTTAGAACAGGGACTTGTTATGTTTATACTGCACACAGCACAATGGAGCACTGAACCTGCTTGGGGCCTCTAGATGCTACCATAGTATAAATATGAAATAGTCAAACAATTCTAATAATTACTATTCATTAGCACTGACATTGCTCTTGGAAAATTTAAATTTGGGTAGAATAAAAACTTTTTCGCTAAAAAAACTGGAAGATATCCAAGAACTTTGAAATAGCTACATTCTGGATCTATTTCTTCCTCAGAAGCAGGTCTACAAACATTATAATTAAAGCAAACTGATTGAGGAAAATAAAATCCAATCCTGAGAAACAATAAACCTCCAATAGAGGAATAAAAGCATACCAGCATTGGAGTAGTGCAATATATGATCACAACATTATACATGATCGTAATGTAGATTATACTAACTAGCGTTGTCAAAAATATAGTAACTATAGAGTTTGAGAATTTAGAATTTATTTTAATATTCAACATTTGTCTGAGAAACGTACTTCTAGCATGCATTACTTGTGAACATTTATGTAAGTTACCTGTCATCAAGTACAGTTATAAGTTCTCCAGCCTTAAATGTTAATTCATTATCTTCAGCAGCTTCAAAATCATAGATTGCGCGAACCTTTCGGCCCTCATGTTTGTGGTTCGTTAAGAGGCTTGACGTGCTTGGATACAAACTGGAAAGTGTTGTTTGCTGTGGTCTTTGTTCTTTTAAAGACAATTCAATGGCTACAAAAAGTAAATAATTTCCTTTAAAATTCACAGATACAAAAAGGGGCAGGTGTAACAATTTGTAAATTTTACTCAATGCTAGTTTTGTAGTGTAACTCTGCATTTGTCGCACAATACACAATTTTTTCCCTTTGTTTAGAAATAACTACACTGAGCAAAGATACTGACTTCCATCATCTTAAAGCTAGTGGGCAAAATCTTGCTCAAGGTGAAGTCAATGAGAGCTTTACTATAGCATTCAATGGGAACAGGATCAGTACTTAATACTAAACATAAAGGCCCCAGTCCAAAGAAGTCAGGGGGAGTTTTTCCCAGAGGTTTATGTACCTGTGGGTTTGATCCAAACATTTGCAACTCAATGAATATTTTTCTTTGGACACATGTACATTTAATTTAAAATTCTTAATAAAAGCTGCTTGGAGTGTTAAAAAAGAAAATAAATATATTGCTATTTTAAAAAATCCTCTTAACAGTTTATGATTACAAGTTACATTTGGTAATACAAAAATCCTTGAAGCTGTCATCTGTTAAAGGTCAGAAATGTCCACCAACTACTAGTGCAAAAACTTTATACACACAATAAATACAAATAATCTATATATCCTTTGCTAACCTGCTTAGTCACATAGCATATGTCTACACTGCAACATAAGCCAAGGCTTAAATTCAAGTTCAAGCCTAACCCCCCTTCTATCTTCACTGAAATTATGACAACCCAGGGCTCAGACTCAGGGTCCCAGCCCAAGTCAAGACAGGACACTCAGAGTTTGAACCCTATTGCTTTGCAGTGTAGACGCAGCCTTGCTTGACTAGTGTCCTGGGAGTCCTCCAGAAGTATCCCACAATTCCAAGGGCCGACTTCCTCTGTCCTCTCTATCTCAACAATCTCCAATCAACTCAAATGAAAACAGAAGCCACCCCATCCCCTCTCTTTTAGCATACAGCACCAGCTTTGTGAGTCAACATTACCTATTCTCTTCTGATTACTGAGCTGCAAGCACACTATCGGATAGACTTCTGAGTTTGCAGTGGATACCAAACAGAACAAGCCCTTTGTAAATTGTGCTGCTTCACGACCATGGGAGCACAGCCTGATTTTGGTGAGACTCTAGTGCAAGACCACTAAAACTGTGGACTTCGGCAAAAGTACCAGTAATGACCATGTGTCCCAGCAAAGAGCTAAAAGGCTGGCTAGCTCTGTAGATTTTCCAGACATGTGATCAGTGCAGGGAGCGTATTAAGAGATTGAAGAGTGAGTACCAGAAGACGAGAGACAAGAACCACATCTTGGGCAATTCACCAATGTCATGGCTGTTTTATCAGGAGTTTGACCGAGTGCTGGGCACTGCATCCAGCAAGGAGTCAACCATGGTGCATGACGATCTGGTCAGCCAGAATGGTGCCCTGCTTGTCCCTGAATCCAGCATGGGGACTGATGGGAGCCAGCAGCAGGTGACTCTGTTTATGAAACCAATCACAAAGAAGGCTGTGGAACAGAATTAACAGCAAATTCTAGGTTCCTACTCCAAACAGCTTTTTCATCCTCCCCCACCCCGAGGAACATCCTACTGCGAGCCTGCAGAAAAGGTGGTGGAGACCAAAGCCTCCCCAGAACCTCTTAAGTTTTTGACTCCAAGTAGAAGTTTATTACTACAATAATGGAAGGGATTTCTGCTCTGTGAACCAATGCACAAGTTATGAGAAGCCCTGGCTGGCACCATGTACCTACTAATGGCAGATTGTTTCAGAGCACTTTGAAATCTCCTTCCCTCCCTCCACTCCCCCATCCACCACCACACGGAGTTCAAGATGGAAATCGGGAATTGAAAACAGTAAAAAACCTGCTTTAAACTTCTTTTTAAAACTGTAAAGACACAGATGTTTACCAGGGTCAGTCATGTTTTCCTTTCAGTAGTAAGAGTTTGAAATTTGCCACTCTGTAATCACTGAACCATCTATGGAGCCACCTGGAAAAAGTGAACTGCTTGTGTGTGTTTTTCAGAAACTGTCTTCTATTTCCAAATCTAGTCCATTTCAGTTAGAGATCGTCCATGCTGTCTGTGAGTCACAAAATTATTTCTCCCAGGTACAAGTAGGATGATATTTTTTGTCCAGAACTGTGCCAGGGATGGGGAAGAGGAAGGCTGTAGAGGTCTGCATGCAGCAACATCAGGGTAAGCTCTATGTGAACTAATGCTGCATCCTGTTAATTCTCTCATGGACTCAGGCCTTGGCTACACTCACACTTTACAGCGCTGCAACTGGGGTGTGAAAAAACACCCCCCTGGGCGCTGCAAGATACAGCGCTGTAAAGCGTCAGTGTAATCAGGGCAGCAGCGCTGGGAGCGCGGCTCCCAGCGCTGCACGCTACACCCGTAAGGGATGTGGTTTACATGCAGCGCTGGGAGAGCTCTCTCCCAGCGCTGCTGCTCTGACTACACTCACACTTCAAAGCGCTGCCGTGGCAGCGCTCCCGCAGCGCTGCCAGGGCAGCGCTTTGAAATTCCAGATGTAGCCATACCCTCTGACTCAATCCTGATTATTGATAGTTGTAAACTTTTCCTGAAGCAGAAACTCTCGATATGCAGTTACATTGCAGGAAAGGGCATATTTCCAAGGGCCACCTCAGTAGCTGACTAGCCCACTCCACTCACAGATGTGCTGTTCAGTCACTATATGTTTTAATACACTGCAGGTTTCCCACCAACTGCTTGGAATAATATCTTCCTTTAGCAATAGGGCACCACCATAAGAAATGTTATGTCCTTCAAAATGTGAAAGGCCTGAAATCGTTTTTAAAGTCTTTTGCACCCAAGGGCACTATCTGCCACCACTTCACCCCCTCTCTAGCCAAGCAGTTATGCAATTCTAATAAAACAGAAAAAGATTGTAATTTTACACTTGCCATTGTCTCTGCACTTCGTAACTGCGATTAACCAGGCTGTGTCCAGAGAATGTAGACTGAAGCATCCCGATCATGAAATATATTGGTTCGGTTTTTAAATAACACTTTATCTCATGGAGATCTCACAAGAATTAGACCCTGCTACCTTGCATCTGGCCCTTCAGATGTTTTAATCCAGCCTTCAAGCTCCCGCCTGGTAGCAGGGTCCGGAGCTTGTTCTGCTCTGCGTGTTCCATGTCTCCACGTGGCTACTGGAAACAACGGCATGTCCCCCCACCGACTCCTACACACAGAGGCAGCCAGGGGGCTCCGCACGCTTCCCCTGCCCCAAGTGCCGCTCCCACAGCTCCCATTAGCTAGGAACTGAGGCCAATAGGAGCTGAGGGGGCCGTGCTTGCAGATGGGGCAGCGCAAAGAGCCAACTGGCAATGCCTCTGCGTAGAAACCAGAGGGGGAATATGCCGCTGCTTTCAGGAGCTGTTTGAGGTAAGCGCCACCCGGAGCCTGCACAGCTCCTGCGCCCCAATTCCCTGCACCAGGCCTGACCCCCCCTCCCATCCTCCAAACCCCTTCTTCCCAGCCCAGAACACCCTCCTCCACGCCCAACTTCTCATACCCAGCCCCAAACCAGAGCGCACACCCCCAGCCGGAGCCTCACCCCCCCACTCCAGCCTGGAGCCCCCTCCTGCATCCCAAACTCCTCATTTCTAACCCCATCCCAAGAATCCACACTCGCGGCCAGAGCCCTCACCACCTCCCGTACCCCAACTCCCAATTTCGTGAGCATTCATAGTCTACCATGCAATTTCCATACCCAGATGTGGACCTTGGGCCAAAATGTTTGCCCATCCCCGTGCTACAGACTTTAATCAAAAGGTCGTTCTTCTTGCTAAAAAATATGTAGGGCCAGATCTTTGAGAGTCTTGTCACTGCTAGCATGTTTTGGTTTAAAAAACTGATAATTGGCCCAGGTAGGATCAACCCAGCACAAGAATGATCCTGCTGAGGTGTACAACCGGCATAGGAGCTCATGAATAACACAAGCTCCTTGCTGCCTGAGTAAGGAGAGAGGAAAGATGCAAGGCTACTGAAAAGGAGGTGCTGGTCAGGACTCCACTACACTATCACAATTCTGGACTAGTTTTTTGGGCCCATTATGGCAATTATCATCCAGTGTAACTTAGAGCAGCTTCTAGACTACTCCAAATGCATGGTGGAGAGAAGTGCACAAAATAGCACTATGATTGGGGTAGTGCAAGCAAAAAATTTAAGCCAGCTTTGCACACCACTTGCACTGTGTGGACTGCTGATCCTATCAAGTTTTGATACTCCAGACAACTAAGGTGCCTCATCTACTCTCAAATGAGGGAAAAAAACAAGTAAAGGATTTCCACTAAGTCTTTCAAAGTGAAGCTCTCCTTGAGATCACATTTAACTGGCAGGCTATTACAATGTCACTTCACTTTTTCATTTCACTAATTCAAAAAGCAGAAAATGATTCTTTTTAATACCTATAAGTCAAAAGGAGAAAATGATTTTTAATACCTATAAGTAAAACAAAGCGTTTTTTAAATCTTTTCCATGTTTTTTAAACATTTAAAATGGAAATAATCATAACTATGTTTACATAATCATAATCAGTCCATAAATATACTATTACACACAAGAAAGGAGGTAAAACAAAACAGTCCCTTACGCAATATGTATTTAGTAGATATTAACAACTATATCATAAAGTATATAGATCAGAAAATAAATACACTCACCTTTTGCTAAATCTTCCTCTTCCTTTTTGTCAGCTGCCGTACCAGGATCTTTGGCTACTAGAGCTGGGCTTGCTTTTGCTTGTTCTGCAGCCTAGCCAAACGCCAAAAGAGTGAAAGTTAATTACAATGGACTTGATGGCAGTGCATTAAACACACTATCTTGTTCTGTCATTGTCTCAACCAAATTTCATGAGGCCATTTATTTTAAAATCCAATGTAAATCACAGCATGCACTCCTTAAAGGAGCATTCAATTTTTGTCTAAAACAGAGGAATTCTTAATGTTTCTATAAGTTGGCATTTTGTTTCTAAAATGCATTATATAACTTTTAAAAGTAAACCTACAAAACTGCAGACCTCGAAGATAAACAGAATTTGTATGAAATTTCAAGAATTCACTCATCACTTCAATTCACAAGCTTTTGCATATTATTATACCTGTGAACCAACAGCTGGAAATGTAACTCCTTGTTCCTTAAGATTTTTTATCATGGCAGATATTAGACTAAGCTGTGGGTCGTTCTTGAATTCATCTGTCCATTCCACCATGAGGGCTTTTAGCTTTTCACAGACTTTTGGATGACCCTGGAAATGGCAGAAGTTAAGTTATATAAATTTAGGAATCTGTTCCTAATAATTTCTTATTAAATTAAATTTAGTATCTCAAGAAGATCACAAAATAATCAAACTGATGCACTCTTAATTCTCTTCATTTCCTGTGGTGGAGAGTTTCTTCAAATGTTTAACCATTAGTATTGTCTGATAACAAGTTGTCTGATAACAAGAACAGACTGAAGAACCGTGACATAATCACAATTGGTAAGGACTATCAGCATTAATATTGTATTTTAAGAACATTTAAATTTTTTTACTGCCATATCCCACATCCAAGATAAAATTCCACCAACTGAGGGGTGGAGACAGCCCAGAGGCAGACCCACTAGTACATGGATGCATCAAGCCTGTTTCAGTGTTAGACTTTCAGCCCATCAAGCCCTCTGCGGCTGCACAAGAACGGACCAAATGGTAGACGATTGCTACGGCTGACCATTTGGCTAAGTATTGAAGAAGAAGACGACGACGACTGCCATAGCCTTAGGAACTTATTCAAAACTAACTGATCTTTCACCAATTTTTCAGTTCTCTGTCAAAATTTTAGGAGATCTAGGCAATGGAGTCCTACTATTTGCACAAGGATAGACTTTACAAAAACTAGACAAGCCATTTACAACACAAACTTTGCTTCTCTACAAAAGAAAATGGACACTAAACTGTCTAAACTGCTACATGCCAGAAGGAGCCACAACAGTAGCTCCCTTAACCCACCCAACAATATTGTTAATCTTTCCAGCTATTCTCTTAGCCCAGCAGAAGAATCTGTCCTATATCGGGGCCTCTCCTTTTGTCCTTCCAGACCCACGAACATGATACAGTTCTGCGGTGACCTAGAATCCTACATTCGCCGTCTCTGACTCAAAGAATACTTCCAACACACCTCTGAACAACATACTAACCCACAGAATCCTTCCTACCAATGCTGTAATAAAAAGGATTCTGCATGGACTCCTCCTGAGAGTTGAAACAACAGACTGGACTTCTACATAGATTGCTTCCGTCAACGTACACGGGCTGAAATTGTGGAAAAGCAGCATCGCTGGCCCCAAAACCTAAGCTGTGCGGAATACAATGCCATCAACAGCCACAAGAACAACTCTGACATCATAATAAAAAAGGCTGACAAAGGAGGTGCTGTCATCATCATTAGTAAGTTGGAATATGAACAAGCGGCTGCTAAGCAGCTCTCTAACTCCACATTCTACAAACAATTATTCTCTGATCCCACTAATGATTACCAAAAGAAACTACACCATCTGCTCTAAAAACTCCCTGAGAAAGCAAAGGAACAGATCTGTACAGACACATGCCTAGAACCCCGACCAGGTGTATTCTATTTGCTACCTAAGATCCATAAACCTGGAAATCTTGGAAGTCCCATCATCTCAAGCATTGGTACCTTAACAGCAGGATTGTCTGGCTATGTGGACTCTCTCCTCAGGCCTTATGCTACCAGCTATCTTCGAGACACCACTGACTTCCTGAGGAAACTACAATCCATAGGTGGTCTTCCAGAAAACACCATCCCGGCCACTATGGATATGGAAGCCCTTTACACCAACATTCCATACAAACATGGACTACAAGCCATCAGGAATAGTATCCCCGATAATATCACGGCTAACCTGGTGGCTGAACTTTGTGACTTTGTCCTCACCCACAACTATTTCACATTTGGGGACAATATATACCTTCAAGTCAGCAGCACTGCTACGGGTACCCGCATGGCCCCACAGTATTCCAACATCTTTATGGCTGACTTAGAACAAAGCTTCCTTAGCTCTTGTTCCCTAATGCCCCTACTCTACTTGCGCTACATTGATGACATCATCATCTGGACTCGAAAAGAAGCCCTGGAGGAATTCCACCGTGATTTCAACCATTTCCATCCCACCATCAACCTCAGCCTAGACCAATCCACACAAGCGGTTCATTTCCTAGACACTACTGTGCTAATAAGTGATGGTCACATAAACACCACCCTATACCGGAAACCCACTGACCGCCATACTGACCTACATGCTTCCAGCTTCCATCCAGGACACACCACACGATCCACTGTCTACAACCAAGCTCTAAGATACAACCGTATTTGCTCCAATTCCTCAGACAGAGATAAACACCTACAAGAGCTCTATCAAGCATTCTTAAAACTACAATACCCAACTGCTGAAGTGAAAAAACAGATTGACAGAGCCAGGAGAGTATCCAGAAGCCACCTACTACAGGACAGGCCCAACAAAGAAAATAACAGAATGCCACTAGCCATCACCTACAGCCCCCAACTAAAACCTCTCCAGCGCATCATCAAAGATCTACAACCTATCCTTAAAGATGATCCCTCATTCTCACAGATCTTGGGAGACAGGCCAGTCCTCGCTTATAGACAGCCTCCCAACCTGAGCAAATACTCACCAGCAACCGCACACCATACAACATAAACACTAACCCAGGAACCTATCCTTGCACCAAAGCCCGATGCCAGCTCTGTCCACATATCTATTCAAGTGACACCATCATAGGACCTAATCACATAAACCATGCCATCAGGGGCTCGTTCACCTGCACATCTACCAACGTGATACATGCCATCATGTGCCAGCAATGCCCCTCTGCCATGTACATTGGCCAAACAGGACAGTCTCTGCGCAAAAGAATAAATGGACACAAATCTGACATCAGGAATCATAACATTCAAAAACCAGTGGGAGAACACTTCAACCTCTCTAACCGCTCAGTGACAGACTTGAACGTGGCAATTTTGCTACAAAAAAACTTCAGAAATAGACTCAAAGAGAGACTGCTGAACTCGAATTAATATGCAAATTAGATACAATTAACTCAGGCTTAAAACAGAGACTGGGAATGGCTGGGTCATTACACTAATTGAATCTATTTCCCTCTGTTAAGTTCTTCTCACACCTTCTATGGGTCATCTTAATTAGCACTTCAAAAGGTTTTTTTTCTCCTGCTGATGATAGCTCATCTCAATTGATTAGACTCTTCCTGTTGGTATGCATACTTCCACCTTTTCATGTTCTCTGTATGTATAAATACCTCCTGTCTGTGTGCTCCATTCTATGCATCCAAAGAAGTGAGCTGTAGGTCACAAAAGCTCATGCTGAAATAAATTTGTTAGTCTCTAAGGTGCCACAAGTACTTCTGTTCTTTTTGCGGATACAGACTAACACGGCTGCTACTCTGAAACCTACTATTTGCTGTTTCACATATACAAGAAAAACATGTATTACTATGAGATGCGTCATCTAAAGTATCTAGAGAAAGAGTGAATCATGCTCGTAGCTACTACAGTAGTCTAAATGCATAAAGTCCATTTAATCTTTTTTTTTTTAAAAGGTGTTCTAATGCATACACTCTGTTCCCACCACAACCTGACAAGCAATCATTTCCTCCCCAACCCTCACTCACTACAGTCTCATCCATGCCTCACATCTCTGTTAAAATTCACAACCCCACACAATTTCCAATCCTCAACAGCACAGATTCCATCCTACCTCTCAGAATGGTATTTCCTCCATCTAATTCAGATTCTATCATGAAATACTGTAAAGGAACACAATACATTACCTTATTCAATACGTTGCTTACTTCACTAGCAAAATCTCTCGAACATACTTCTAAATGAAAGATTTTACCACAGTTTGATACACATGCTCCTAGAAGCTGAAGAGAAAAAGAAATTAAAAACCAGCCATGCATTGTACAACATAGCTTTGCAGGAGGAAAAAGGAAGTAGGAAAAGGCCACCTACTGTCAGTGCTTGCATAGCAACATGAGGATCCTTATGGTTCACTCTCTTCATAACAGACCGAAGGCAATCCTTAGGCCTAACAATTAAGGAGGAAAAATTACAACTTTGAAATATTACAGTCCATGAACCACATCTAATTATGAGGGAAAAGGCCGAAGTAAAGCAAGCTTTACATAAATATCAGGAAAATAATTCTTTGTTAGCTTCAAGGACAAAAAACATTTTTGTCCACGTTGCAATTTTAAGAACTATACCTTTATCAGTTCTACTTTCCCAAACATTTCTTTGTGCAAGATCGCTAGATTTCTGAATTAGGAGGAGGTCCCTATTAGGCTAAATTTATTTTATCTTTTGAATTATAGTTCTGTATAATCCATCTACCTTTATGAAAAAAACTTGGTTTTTTAAAAAAACATTCTTAAAAAGTAGCAAACATTGTATGTTGCATATACTGTGTAAAATACAGTATAATTTCTGTGAAGACCAATTTCTAGCTAGATCTAGTTTGTCTCTGCATATTCAGATTTTCTGTATGAGCAGGAAACACATCAATATCCAATTTTAGTTTGGAATAGCTTCCTTTGTGTACATCTACACAAAATAGAAAGGTGAATAAAAACTGTTGTTATAATCTGACGGTAAAATATAGCTGGCTACATATTCTATACCTGGGTATTCCATGTTGTAATATGAATGGAATATTGTAGGTCAAACGAAATCTTTCATTTGGTTCATTTATGGTTTTTGTCTCAGACAGAAACTACAATTAGAACTATAGGCTAACAGATATATTTCAGAAGAAAAAAATCTTATTAGCCAACCTAAAAACCCTTACGAGTGTTTTGTCTGTTTTTTTTTTTAAATTAAGAGAATTGCTCAGTGATAGAGTTTCCTGCAGACAGGAGTCCTGCAGAGTTACACACCGCAGGAATGGACCCTAATTCTTTCCCATACAAGATCGTACATTCATTTGTGCTTGCCTCCTCTCCACCCATTTCATGTACTAGACTCTCTACCACCTCTTACCAAAAGGCAAACACTCTTCCTCACACTCTTGGTAGACTAGAGTCATCTGCACCCCAGAGGTCCCAATCTGGCCGCTCTTCCTACCACAGCGATCCATATCTGGACAATGTAACCTTTGCACAGTACCCAGGGGCTTCATGTGCATAATGCTGTGTTTTGTGTTGTGTTGTAAACATCTTAAAAGAAACACCTTGTATACACTTCTAAAGAAAAATAATGTGCAATACATGATTTATAAGTGAATATATATGTCTGTTTTTGGATTCTCACACAATGTCTTTGTAATTCTTATACGCAACCATTCAAAACATATGATAGGATAGTCTACTTGTTAGGGATTTTGGAGAAATGAAGATGAAATTTCTATTCACATCTCTGTTGGAGATTTCCAAGCCAAAAGAGATTTAGAAAATGTTCTTTAAAAGTAAAGAATATAATTTGTAACACCCACATCCCTTCCATTTGCCCCATACTTCCCAGAAAAATTCTATCCTGGTATGACATCTGATATGAATTTTGAGATGGATTGCCTTGATTTTTCTGGAACTGGGGAAAGAGGAGCAGTGGTTTGGAATATATACTGTATATATATATAATTGGTATATGAAACTGGTTGCGGTAAAGGTAATAGTACTCCATAATAAACACACCTCCGTATTCCCCCAAAAAGTGAAAACAAGATTTGAATGTTTAGGGTTCTATTTTATATATCTTTAGCTTTTTTTACACCTATCACTAGTACCTACAACAAAGCAAAGAAGACAGCTCTCTATACTTTTTAAGCAATAGTGAATTCATTAACTACTGACAC
Source organism: Gopherus flavomarginatus (assembly GCF_025201925.1). NCBI lineage: Eukaryota > Metazoa > Chordata > Testudines > Testudinidae > Gopherus > Gopherus flavomarginatus. The sequence goes on from NC_066618.1 coordinate 41,940,249, forward strand.
GAATAAGCCTTTCAGTAAATCTACAGTCACTTTAAATCATCTTTTTTCTGGGGAACTCTGAAAAGTGTATAAAAGATACAGGTCACAGACCAGTAAAATCAAATTTCCAAGAAGGGAACTGGGTTGCTGAGGGGTGCACATTTTTAGAAGCACCTGGGGCAAACTGGCTGCTTTTACTACCTCCTGGGGCAACAGCAATCCAGGCTGCTGCAAGAGACAGGCAGAGTTCTCTCCCTCTCCCCTGAAGAGCTGATACTATTTTCACCAAAGAGGGAGAAGGAAAAAACTATTACTAACCTTTCCGTAACGGTTGTTGTTCAAGATGTGTTGCATGTGTCCATTCCTGTGTAGGTGTGTGCTCGGTCTGAGCACAAATGCCAGAAATTTTCCCCTCAGTGGTATCTGTTGGGTCAGCTCTAGTCCCCCCAGGAGTTGCACGCTCATAGCACCAGTATAAAAGGGTCCTGCTGACCCATGGCCCCTCAGTTCCTTCTTTCAGGCCCACTGTGAAGCAGGGTTGGAGGGCGGGTCTTGGAAGGACATGTTCAACACACCTTGAAGAACAACAGTTATGGAAAGGTTAGTAACCATTTTTCCTTTGAGTGCTTGCATGTGTCCACTCCAATGTAGGTGATTCCCAAGCAGCTGTCCAGGTGAGGAGTTTGGAGTCTATTGACACACTGACTTGCAACACCACTTGGCCAAATCCAGCGTTGTCCCTAGCCTGGTGGGCGATGGTGTAATGAGAAACAAAAAAGTGTGCACTAACGACCACATCATCAATCTACAATCTTCCTGGATAGGAACTTGTACTATGAATGCTACCTAAGATGCTTGGGCCTTTGTGGAAGGTACTGTCAGGGCAGGTGAAGCAGGAACCTTTGCCAGGTCATAGCAT